>NW_015395750.1:0-3735 GCF_001527695.2 Protobothrops mucrosquamatus | reverse complement strand
TAGAGTGTAACGTGCAGAATTTAGCATATTAGTAAGAAAAGCTCCAGTTTAAACATTAATGTTTTTGTCTTTTATCCAAGTGGATCCAGAATCTGGGAGACCTTGTGTGGATTTTCTAGATAACTTTAACAAATGGAACACTAACTTCACAATGACTACTATTCTACTTACTATCCAGGTAAGAACGAATGATACAAACTTTTTTTTTTCTTAATTTTCTTTTGTTTATGGGAGAAGTAGACTTGGTTTATTTTTGTAATACTAGGAACTTCACAGCAGCATAAGCTCACACAAGGCATTTGCACTAATCCAGTAAAATTGTTATTTTTTTCCCTTAGTTTCCTTTAGTTCTTTTCATAAGTTACTTTTGAGGTTCCCAGTTCTAGTTAACAGTTTGTCAGATCAGTAGGACTGAAGACAAAAAAACATTCTTCTTCCTTGGACCCACACAGAGTATGCAATTCTTTAAATTCTAATTAAAGAATTTTTTTTTAAAAGAGAGTCATGATGTAACTTTAGAGCGAGAGAGATTAAATGAAGAATATTAGAAGCCCCTTCTTTGCCCTTTTTTCTTTCTTTTCTTAATTTTTTTGCTTTGCCATTGCTTGCTTGCTTTTTTCTTTTTCCCAGCTTATTAACTATCAATTTGTGTTATTTTTATATACTTGTTTAAAAATTAATAAAAATCATTTTAAAAAGAGAAAGCATGGATATGTCCATAAAGTCATCAAGAGTTAAGCTCATCTCAGATACATGAGATACATGTCCAAGGAAAGCTTTTTAATTACATGTTATACACACTTTTATTTTCACCACAGCACTTTCTCTTAGGGATAGAGTCTTCCTCAAATAAATGTCTCTTTCTTCTGTCAATGAGAAAGCTATAGAAACATTTTGGGAATGTTTGTTAAGGCATGAGGTTCCCGCATCCATAGATTTGAATAGCAAGATGGCTGACATATAAATTTAACAAATAAATAAAATTATAGCAGGATATCTCTAATGCCATATTTTCCTGTCTTGAAGATTATATTTGTTGCTCTGAAGGAAGTCAGGGTCCATCCAGCAAGGGGCACTGCTCTTTCAGCTTTTTTTTTTCTACCAATGTTCTCTTGAGTAATAAATATAATGCACTACAGGGGATTATTTTCTATTGTTAAAGATGTTCTTTAAATTGTTGCATAATTTTAACTCCTACCCGTCTAGGATCTGCTCTTGTATATCTTAGGAAAATGGGACACTGCACTTATTGGAAAGATTCTATTTTCCACATTGGAAAGGGAGTTTCCAACTTCCTTTGGTGAAATAAGGACTACCATTGCATTAAAAAAAATCTGAATTTTCTTTGAGCTGCTATCACTCTTTGAATCATAACTAGAATGAAAGGGATGGTTCCGTCTCCTCCTGGCACTCAAGAAATTATTATAAATATTTCTATCCTTCCTTCAGAAATGAATGTGTGGAGCTTTTTTATATTTTTTATATATAAATATATATATTTATATTTTATATCCTCCAATAGTTATCAATATCTGCTCAAATTTATAGCAAGTCCAATATTCCATTCTGAATTGGATGCATCCAAAGAAGAAATGCTGACTTTTTCATGTTCCCCATATATTCATAATTTGTGTCTGCTACACAGCCAAGGTTAGAGTAGAGTGGAAAGAAAAGTATCAACCTTCTGTAAGTTTTCTATCTCTATGAAAAGCAGGATTCATGCCTTCCAACTGCCATGGCTACCCCAACAAAGCCATTTATTGTAAATAGTGTTAAATTTCAGGTACTCTTCAACTTGCAAACCATTCATTTAGTGATCATTGTAAGTTACAACAGCACTGAAAAAAGTGCATTATAAACAACTTAACAACTGTTACAGCATCCCCATGATCATGGGATCAAAATTTGGATGCTTGGCAACTGGCATGTATTTATGACAGTTGCACTGTTCTCATGTCATGTGATCACCCTCTGTAATCTTCCCACTGGCTTCCCAGAAGCAAAGTCAATGGGAGAAGCAAGATTCACTTAAAACAGCGGTCTTCAAACTGGCTGAGGAATTCTGGGAGTTGAAGTCCACAAGTCATAAAAGAGTCAAGTTTGAAGACCCTTGACTTAACATCTGTGGCAAAAAAAAAAAAAGGCCGTAAGTGAGGCAAAACTCATGAAAGAACTGCCTTGTTTAGCAGTGGATATTTTGGACCCTATTGAGATCACAAGTCGAGGACTACCTGTGGCTGGTTGAATTTGTAATCAATAAAGCTTTGCAGATTGATGTATGCATGTATTTTCGTACAGGTTTTGTTGTCTAATCCTGTTCTGAACAATGCCGTGAACCTGGAGGCAGCTCAAATGCTGAGAAAAAATTATCACCTATACAGAGAAAAAGTTGTACAGTGTGTCACAAATAGCAAGCAGCTCGAAGGTAATAAATGCTTGTGCTTTATGTTATTAGTTGTAGATAAATTCTTTCTGCACGATGGGGAGTTTTAGAAGAAACTATTTGAATTGCATTCTTTTTAAAAAAACACTATTTTATATCCACTGTCATAAATTTTAATTAGTATCCTTGGCAATGTAACCTGAGCTGCAAGATGAAATTTTTCTCATTGATATCTACCACTCTGATCCAGTAAAGGCAGGCAGCCAGAGGAGAGAGAGGGAGATGTGTACATGCAGGTAGTCCTCGACTTACACTTAGCGATTGTTCAAAGTTATGGCTACTAAAGTTCCAATAGCTGCCCCCTTCCACACTTCTGTGACTGCATGTTGGGCGCTCAGCAACTAGCCTTCATTTATGGCTGTTTGCAGAATCCTGCAGTCACGTGACTGTCGTTTATGACATCTTTGCCGAAGAGTGGCATTTACTTCCAGTTTTTGGCAAAAACAGCCCATAGTGAACAATGGTTTCACTTTATGACAGTGGCGTTTACTTTACAACTGCCATGTTAACTTTATAACTATCATGTTTGCTTAGCGATTGCCACAAAAAAGGTCATAGAATCCGGTTGGTTCGTGGGTGATCCGCTTTACAACGATCATTAAAACAATAATGGGGAAGTCCCATTATGGTCATAAGTCAAGAACTACCTGTATATGCTTTTGGGTAACCCCACAGCTGAACCAGAAATAAAAGGTCTTAGCTGCCAAAACTGTGGAATTGGATCCAGAGCTTCATGAGCATTAGAACTGCTAATAAGTTATTCTGCCAGTAAGATCAAATAAAGTATTATCTCCACATAATGAGTCTGTATAATTTAAATTATTGTAACCGTACCTCCTTATAGTTACTAATCCTATCGCTGTTGTGACAACAGTATCATTTCAGCGCTCACCTCATATTTAAAAATATTCTTTTCATTACTGGTAGTAAAGCCACTGGAATCTTCTAGTTGCGATTATGTGTGGCTCAATAAAGTCTTTGTTATTTTACAGTATTGGACTATAAAATGTTCACAACAAATAGGCATTTTTAAAACTTCTTTTCTTGTCCAGCTATTGCCAAAGATTGGGATACAACTTCAATCAAGTTTTATGAAAAATCAAAAGAACCGAGCTCGCACAGGTATGACACACCGTTAAGCTCACAAATGTTGTAATGCTATAAATTATTATTTGAATACCTGAATAATTTATATGTGCTTTGAAAAGCAGCATTTCATCTGGAAGTAAAATTTTCTAGCAGTGTTAGTATAAAGTCATACCGTGTTTCCCTGAAACTAAGACCCAGACAGA
>NW_015395749.1:5063-9352 GCF_001527695.2 Protobothrops mucrosquamatus | reverse complement strand
TGGCATACAAATGAGCATCGCTAACCAACATAACTCTACAATTATCACAATTGTTCCTTATGCACTTATCTATGAATACATTAAACAATTAAGGGGACAGACTCTGTAGAGGCTGATGTTTATTGTAATTAGCACTGCCTCATATCTGCAATAAACTAACTTATCTTTCCAAGCCTTATCCTCAAATCTTCTGTTTTTTCCCCTTTAATTTCATTAATTAATCCATGTTATTTACAAATTACTACACTTACATTTAAAGTTGCAGGTTTCCGTCACCAGATGAACCCATATATATTGGCTCTTGCTATCCAATATGGCTTTAATCAACTGAAGCTATCACATAATGCTTTTAAATCAAATAATGAAGGTATATACCAGGGGTCTTCAAACTTGGCCCTTTTGTGACTCGTGGACTTCAACTCCCAGAATTCCTCAGCCAGGCACGCTGGCTGAGGAATTCTGGGAGTTGAAGTCCACGAGTCATAAAAGGGCCAAGTTTGAAGACCCCTGGTATATACTAAAATAACCTCCTTAATGACATCTGTGTCACATGCATCATTTCCTACTAGTGGGAAGGACAGTATCATTCAGTTTGTGCATATTTTGTCTATGCCACAAACTCAACTAAAATTCAATTGTGCTAGCAGTATTCCATGAAAGCTAGAACCTCTGATTTAACATGCAGGTTAACATACTTTTGTCTTCATCACACCAAGAGCATACAATGCCCTGACTCAAACTCAAACTGAAGTCAAATACCTTGTGTACTAGCTGCTATTCTGAGATACTGGATTCAAACTTGAGGAACAGAATTGTAAGGGAAGGGGAAGGAACAAAATTAATCATCTTTGCATTTATACTGTCCCTTATTTTCTCTAAAAAATCAGAATAGGGAAACCGAGTTATTGAATTAAGAGAATTAATCTCAAAGTAGCGGTCCCCAATCTTTTTGGCTCCACGGACTGGTAGCAGTAGGGGGAGAGGGGGATGGTTTCACATATGCAACCTAGCTCCCACACATGCGCAAATGAAGCTTTGCACGCTCGCCCACCACTTGCGTGGCCCAGTTCCCATTCCCACATAATTCTGAATCTTAAATCTTAAAAACTCCACAGCTAAAATTTGTCATTTTCCTATCAATTTTTGGCACAGTGTTGCACTGGTCCCATATGTTGTACAACAACAGGTTACATACTTTTGAACTAATGAAATTTTCTCTCATCCAGATGAAACATCATGTTAATCTAATTCATTATTGTAGCCATGTTGTGTCTTGTCTGCATTAGAAAAAGAGAGGTAGAACTGTGCATCATAAGCAAAACCACTGACATGGCACTCTAAATCTTCAAATGGTCTCATTGATTTGGTGTGGATGTTAAATAGTGTAAGGGAGAAGATAAAACACAAAAGTATGTGAAAGTTCATGCTATAAATGCAGTGGTGGGATTCAAATATCTGAACAACCGGTTCTATTATGTGATGCAGGCCTGGGCCTCCGATGCCTAGAACAGACTTCCGGAAGTGGCATCAATGGACTTCCAAAAGCCAGCCAGTTCTCTGAATTCAGGTAACTTTAGCTACCGGTTCTCCCAAACCGGTGCGAACCAGCTGAATCCCACCACTGTATAAATGCCACTGGATTTGATGTAACTCCCTCAGCACCACTTTCTGAAGACAGCTATCCACAAAAAAGAAAAACAATATTTATCACTCACACTTTACACAAATAATAAATAATCTCTCCAGAAAAATATCAGGACAATAGTATTGAAAGCCACTCATAAATGCAGGAGAATAAATATGATTGTATATTCACCAAATTTCTTCTGGCACAGCTCACTTCCTAAGTCAGCTATAATATTTTAGCGTCAAAACATAGGACCCTGGAAATGTTGATGCTCTGGGAATGCTTTATTTCAGAAAATTCTGGAATAGTCTTTTCCTCTATGGATCATGCTAAACGTCCTTTTGATCACACCTTTCTAGAAGTAAATCCATTGATTTAGAAGCAGTTTGAGGTGTGCTGGTATGGTCTTGCCCCCAGAAAGGCCTTATTTATCTGGGATGTTATGTCACACACTTGCAGATCAAAGGATTTCCTTCTAGAATCTGCCAATCTATCTTTCCCAGAATAGCATTGTTTGGAGGAAAATGAAATGTTTTGGAATTCATCTGAAGAGTTGGTTTCTGGCTTGAAGCATTTTGTACATCCTGACCAAAGCCAAACCTTACTTTTGGTTAAAATTGATATAGGAAGTCTATTTCATCAAGGAGTAATTGGTTCTGATCAGCATGTACTGTTATTCCCAACTGAGTTCAATAAAAAGAAACAGTATTTAAAAAAATCCTGTCTAAAAGGCAATAAAATTGCAAGTAACATCCATCCAAACTATTAAAGGATTGGAAGTCTCTTTCAGTTTTCTGGCAGACTTCTGAGTTTAAATCAAAGATGTTTAAGAGCCTCAGAAGGGTTCCTAAAGGGAGCTTTAGCATCTTTTTTGATAAGTTTCTTCTGAGAAAAAATCCAGTTATAATTTTATTTCCCCCCATCTCTTATGATAACACTGACTCAGTTCATCCTTAGCATTTTTTTTTCTTAATTGTATTTTGCTGTGTTAGGAATTGAACATTTTGAACCTGCCTTAGAATAAAATCAAGGGCATTTTTAAATATGCTCAAAAATTTAAATAATTTGAACAAGTTACTTGTAAAAATATCTAAAGAAATAGAAATATAATGATGAATCTCATCAGTAACAAATCTTCGAAAGTGCACAAATATTAAATTTGGGGCACAGAACATATCACATATGAATTTATTACTACAGCATCTTCTCTTTTTAGTCTGAACTATATTTTAATGCAAATAGGTGTCACAATAAATGTGAATTGACATAATTTTTTTATTAAAAAACCCAAACCTCGTTGTAGATTAAGATTTGAAATTACTTGTTTCACATGTCACATTTGTTCATTTAAATCTTTCTCTCTTTGTGTATTTCTATCTATCAGATATGATAAACGTCAACTTTGCAAATCAAATATAGGAAATATTTGATCTGAAAAGTAAACTCACCGTAATGATAATTAATCTACATGTTTGAGTGACACAGAAGATTAAACTGGAGGTGGGGGAATTCTCTCTGCATAATCAAGGGTTTGTACAAAGCACATTCAGTGTAAGTGTGGATTTCTTTCTATATTGTTTTCAACACTATAAACTTTTACTACGATTTGCTACAGAAGCCCAATGAAGTTTTTCAATATTTTGTTGATTGAAAGTATGATGTTAAAAGGAACTCAGGGACTATTCATCTCATCATGTAATAAACAGATTATGCTAAACAATAAAGTCAGTATGTTAAAAAAGAATTAATTTTACTATGTCAAATCCACCTTCAGTCAATTACAATGGGAAGAATATAAAAAACTAAATGATCATAGTGCTAACCCTTGTAACTTACGGCTAGAAGAGAGTTCAATTTGAAAAAGAAATAAATTGAAGATTGAAAGCTAAATATAGACTGACCCTTATTTAACTATTTGAAGAGGAAAAAATAATCAACCTTGAATTCTATTTCACTCACTACACATTATTCAGTACAGAAATTATAAGCAGAATTAAAAAGTAGGCCACAATGAATCAATTATTTGCAATTAAAAAGGAGCAACAATCAGTCGTGTACAATCTTTAATATAAATATAAATTTATTTATATATTTATAGTATATCTTTAATATAAATCCATTCTTTGGGCACAAAGTATTATGCCTGATGTGCCAGGCAAGAGAGATGCTTAACAAATCCTGCATGCATAAACAGTGAAAAAAAAACCCACATATTTTAAAAAGATAGGGTGATATGGAATGAAATGGAGGATCAAAATGTCAGATCACATTTTAGAAAAAAAGTGGAGTACCAAGTACTTGTTTACTGGAGGCCAAGTGATGTGAAGGTTATTTACTGTGAAGAGTAACATGTTAAAGATATAATTACCCAGCATCATTCAATTGCTTTAGATTTCCATCCCCAAGAGAAACTGTAACAATTAAGGGATTTAAAATAAAAGAGCTGGAAACATTTTTTTTTTTAAAAAATCATATTGTTTTATTATTGAATATAGAGGTAGTCCTTGAGTTACAGCAGTAATTGAACCTGGCAATTATGCTAGTGAAGTGGGTCACCATCTGACTGGACCCAATTTTATGACCTTTTTCATAACAGCCATTAAATGAACACAAGAGCTGTTAAGGGAACACCACAGTCATTAAGCAGACCCATTGTTCACTC
>NW_015395749.1:0-4275 GCF_001527695.2 Protobothrops mucrosquamatus | reverse complement strand
TATTAAATTTATACCCCGCCCTTCTCCCGGAGGACTCAGGGCGGCTTACAGCCAGCTTAAAAACAATAATACAATATAATACAAAATTTAAAAGTAATTAAAAATAGATATTCAATAGGCCGCTTATACTAAAAATTTTGTTAAAACCAATTTAAAATACCCCTAGGCCAGTCCTGCCCGCTGAAATAACCAGGTCTTATTGAGAAAAGACAGGATTCTAGGAAGATATCATGGATTTGCATAATGGCAGAGAGCATGCATAATTTTTGAAATAAGTCTAATTCAGCCTGACTCAATAACATTTCCAAAAATACTCTACAATGTGGCTTTGCAGAACCTAAATATCACTTCCAAATAACTTATCTTAAAATTTATATTCTATTTTGTAATGCCATAGCAGCTTTTATTTGAATTCTGATGAATGTAGTCATAAAAAAGTAGGCATTGATATTGTCCTGTTTTGTGAATATGAGAACTGACTGACAGTAACAATATGGAATGATTAACACCAGCTCCTTATATTTTGCTAGCAGCTGTTGCCAAGAATCAACACATCACAGTATTTCAATTCTGAGAATTTCCCTCTCTTCCGGTTGCAATGCTGCCATGTTGTATTTATTCTCAGGTGATAAATTGGAGGTGGGCTTGGAGATAAAGCTAGGATTGTGCTTCCTTCATTAAATTAAATTGGGTGATCCACCAATACTACAGAAAATGAACATAATGACACTTGTGAAAAGAAAGATTCTACTGGTCAGCTATTGCATTGGAAAATACAAAATCAGCATAAGAAGTATCTTACAAAACTCATTCACAGCCATGCAAAATTATTTTACCAGTTATTTTGAGAGTCTTTTCCACATATTGTTTTATTGCACAAATACTCTAGTTACCCCATTATTAATAAGAGATCACAGCATCTATTTTTCAGGGAAACTACTTTACCTCAACATGATGACATACAATATGTGCAGTAGGAAAACTCATGTACTTTTCTAAAATTGAAAGAAGAAAGTGAAAGAAATAATTCAGTGAACATCAGCAATCTTTTCTTCTGCAGCATTATTCACTTGCTTTGAACTTTTTGCCTACTTGACTTAAGGCTTCTTCAAATGTTAAGCAGTACACTAAAGCAAATGAGGGGGTCCTTGGTGCTCTCTGAGCTTGGTTATTTTCTTACATATGTTTCATTATGTAAACTAGGTAACATCATCAGTGCAGCACTGCTGAGGTTACCTAGTTTGGATAATGAAACGTCTAGAAGAAAACAACCAAGATCAGAGAACACCAAGGACCCCTCATTTCAATGCTGAGCCACAAATATTCTCCTTTATTGGTACCTTAGCAAATAACTAAAAGACCTTCAAGCAGCTGGCCAGCACAGCTCCCTATTAGACTCTGCAATGTTCACCCCAATGGAATAATTTCCCTAAACTGTGCAGGATTTTATGCAGCAAAACCTCTGTCTTGCTTCTATGATTTGGTTAATGCAAAGGGTATTTCCTCTGGAGCACATTGTTTCTTCCTATAGAGGGAGGCAGAGATAACAAAGGAACGTCAACGCTGTAAATAGATAAAAGAGACAGTAATTGAAAGTTCAGTCCTGGGAAATACTAAAGGTAGTGAAGAGACTCACAATAACTCCATTTGGTTTCTGCATGGCAGAAGACTGGACAAAGGAAACTCAGGATTCGGCATTACAGGTAAACTTACGCCTCGTGACCAGTGGCGGGATTCAGCCAGTTCGCACCATTTCGGCAGAACCGGTAGCTAATTTTTTGTTGCCTAGGCCCAGAATGGACTTCTGGAAACGGCATCCACACAGAGAACCGGTTGTTCACATATTTGAATCCCACCACTGCTCATGACCATTCAAAGTTATAACAGACTCCCCCAAAAATGGGACTTATGGCCTGGAAACAAAGTTCTGACATTCTTCCCTTCTCGGTTACATGTCTGCATTTTGGGGTGCTTGGAAACTGGCTCGCATGTATGGCCATTTGCAATGCTCCTTGGTCATGTAACCACAATTTATGACATTTATGCTGAAAACCGGCCCTTTGCTTCCCGTTTCCAGCAGAAACCACTTCAGAGTGAACAGTGGGTTTATTTAATGACCACTATGTTCATTTAACAACTGCCACAAAAAAGGTCACAACATCAGGCATAGTCACATGGTGGCCTGCTTTACAGCCGTCATGACGTATGACTGAAATTGGGGACTCTATTGCAGTCATAAGTCAAGACCTATCTGTATAATACCTTACAACAACACAGTTTCAATAGTCCTTGCAATGTCTGAATCCTGATCTGTTCTATGTTCAAGATCTAATAATTCGTCCTTCTCTATCCCCATCTTATTTGTACGAATTCATCAGCAATGTTAATCTATAGTTAACTATGTGTAGGGGCCCTCTAAACTTGATGTTATACTAGGTCTCGGAGCTCAAATCCCTTAAATTAACCCTACTTAGTGCACCATGGATAAACAAACCATGGTCTAGTATTGTTTACAAACAGAGACACTTTGTGATTAGTTTGTATCCTTCCCACGGTAACTGTGATATTTTAGTTTTATGTATTGCTGTTAAAAGTTTCTTTAGACAGATTGTCACTTACTGCATTTCTGTCAGTTTAAGCGCATTTATGGAGAATACTGCTTATAAATAAAGAGGCTGCAAGTGATGCACTAAGGTAGGGAAAAGTAGAAGTGAAGAAATAGTGCAGAAAAGTAGAAGTGAGAAATAGTGCAGAAATGTACAACTGCAGTTGAATTGTACATGTCATCACGTAAATGCCATGGATTATGTTCTTAAGTCAAATGTTAGGACATGAGTAGGTAACAGCAACATTTGTGTGATATTATAACCATGTGCCTTTTTAAAATGTTGGCTTCACTGTAGTTTGCTTCAGACACACTCATTGCAGTTGAACTGCTTTGATCAAATATAGGCATATATAATCTTTATGATCCTTGGAACAAATAACTGCCTTAGGCAATGCTCATTTTTTTGTTTAAATTTCTTTAAAACATTTAAGTTCAAGCATCTAGTAAAACCATTTGCCGCCAGCTGTTACCGATTATTTTATGGCAAACATGAGGAGTACATCCTATAAAGTCACAATAGACAACTTTATCTTGTGCATACTTACATAGTCACTGTGAAATATTCTTTTGAAAAAACATGGATAGGATTAATATTCTAGTATGTTTAAGGTCAAGTATCTTCAATCAGAAAAAAGGGAACAAATATTTGAATAAACGAGTAACTTAGATGTAAAATATGTAACCTATTTCATTGATGAGGAAAGGCTACTTAGGCATCTTTCAGGAATGAGACTAAAATTTAGAAAGGGAAAAATGTTGCAGATTCATATTTTGCTCATGACATTGTGTAAGTGTTTGCAAATGTTGAATTAAGAACAGATGCAATCTGGAGCATAGTAAAACTAGACTAATAAAGCACATCTGTAAAGGCACTTCGAAAAAACAATAAGCTTAGCTGCCCTTTACTCCAAGATTAATCTATAAAATAATCATGGACACACATTTTATAGGATCTTATACCTCTTCTCTTCATCTACATGTTCATGATTATAAATATTAAACCAGTGTGTGGGGTTTTTTAATGAATATGAACCAGTTTGGTGTAGTGGTTAAGATGTTGGCCTAGAAATCGGGAGACTGTGAGTTCTAGTTCTGCTTTAGACATGAAAGCTAGTTAAGCTAGATGACTTTGGGCCAGTCCCTCCCTCTCAGGGTTGTTGTTGTGAGGAAAGGAGGAGGAGGCAGGAGCATTAGGTATGTTTGCTGCCTTAAGTTATTTATAAAAATAATAAATAAACAACATATAAAATGATATATTATTATTGGACACGTTTTATATTAATATATTTAAAAATATTTAGCTGATTTTTTTTACTGTAAGCTGCTTTGAGATGTTTTGGCATAGACAACATTACATAAAAGTATTGAATTAATAAATTAAATTAATAATAAAATAGTTTAGTCTTCACACATCACAAATAAATGATTCTTTGATGCTATGATGATGATGATGATAATCATGATGATGATAATGTTTATGCATCTACCCCTTCAGCTACTATCTGTGAATTAGCTGTACAGTGGAGTCCCCCCAGGAAGGAAAGCTGTGAATTGCTGTTTTCAATAATGTTTTAGGTATGTGTACTGATAAGCCTGTGGAAATAAAAGCTCCAGGACATATCGCACAAAACCTCTTTCAGCTCAAAATAAGCAATATAATTTTGAGG
>NW_015395748.1:0-9356 GCF_001527695.2 Protobothrops mucrosquamatus | reverse complement strand
GCATAACAGTGCCTCCCACTCCTAACTCACCGAGACGCCGCAGCATGATACCGTGGTCCACGGTATCAAAAGCCGCTGAGAGGTCCAAAAGCACAAGGACAGAGGAATAACCCCTGTCCCGGGCCCTCCAGAGATCATTCACCAACGTGACCAATGCCGTTTCCGTGCTGTGTCCCGGCCTGAAGCCCGACTGGTATGGAGTATAGTTTTTCAAAGTTGGTAACTTTATGATGTGTGCCCTTCAACTCTCAGAATCCCTCAGCCAGCCAATTCTCTACACATTTTAAGGTTGATACACCAGTTCTCTGAGCTAGGTAGATCCCACACCAAAAAAGATTTCATCCCTGAAACAACATTAAATATTAAGAAAGAGACTACAAAATTTCCTGGAGACTACCATTCCTTTGGAGTATCTAAAAACCTCTGTAGCATAACCATAAGGTATAATGGTAGTATATCCATGTCTTGGCAGCCATCACTTTCCCCAGAACATTCAGGCATCATTGCCAGGAGCTGGGGTAGAAGAAAGGGAGATCAACACATACTTCAGCTTCCTGATACAAGATGCTGAATCTCTATTGGAGCAGGAAGAAAAGAGTTAAGGCTCACTTGGACCCAGGAGCTGAGAAGCCCCCATTACAAACACAAACTATTCATAAGCTCTGCTTTACCACTACAATGAAGGAAAAGAAACAATGCTTTCATTCTATTAATTGCATTAATAATGATTGAGAGGGACTTTGAACCAAACACACACTCCATAGGCACAGGAGATTAGTCAGATATGATGGGACCATGTAGAGTCCCATCATATCCCATCAGAGTCTTAGACAACATAATGTATTAGTTCCTACATGTATTTCTGCTATGTAGAATAGAATACAGCTGGAAGGGATTTTTGAGTTCAGCCTCCTGCTCAAGCAGGAGAACCTATATCTTTTCAGACAAGTGACTCTCTAGTCTTTTCTTAAAAACTTCCAGGGAGGTTTTTATATTGAAATTGGATAGTGCATTGTGCTAATTGTGATAAATAACTCAGCACTAATAATAATAATAAAGTTGGAAGGGACCTTGGAGGTCATCTAGTACAACCCCCTGCTCAGGCAGGAAACCCTATACCATTTCAGATAAATAGCTGTCCAGTCTCTTCTTAAAAACTTCCAGTGTTGGAGCATTCACCGCTTCTGGAGGCAGGTTGTTCCACTGGTTAATTGTTCTAACTGTCAGGAAGTTTCTCCTTAGTTCTAGGTTGCTTCTCTCCTTGATTAGTTTCCATCCGTTGCTTCTTGTCCTGCCTTCAGGTGCCTTGGAAAATAGCTTGGCTCCCTCTTCTTAGAGTAGAAAGGTCAAAAGGTCAAAAAGAAAAACTGATTTCCTTAAGTGGAATTAACAGTATGGTGAAGAAAAGGAAGAAGTGTCAATACAGGAAAGATTTTATAATCAGATTTTACTCTTTATCAGAGGAGATATTATCAATAATGTGCATTGCAACTCTATATCCACGGTTAATGCTCATGCATGGAGTTGTTTGTATTGCCCTACATTAATTAGTATCAAACTAATGAATCAGGAAGTCCCATTTTATTAAAAAAAACTACTTTTAAGTTTGCTCACTGGCAATTAGATTGATTTATTTACAATATATGCTCATTCTACATGTTTGGATTAATACGATGCAATATTAAGCAAAGTTATGGCAATTCATTATTCACAGCTATTAAGTTATTGGAATAGTCCTAGCAATAGCAGCTGGGGTATAAAGTGGAACAGTGAATTTAAGACTATTTAAATATCTTAAGCTATAGATAATATTAGTGGAGAATGTCAGCATCATAGTGCAAGCCTTTTGAGACAAAATAGAATTTGCTATCCTTTCAAGATAGCAACCAAAATCTGGGTGGCAGAATGAACTAAAACAAATCATTAAAATAATGAGTGCTGTGACAAACATGGGGCAATCAACTGTCTTTCCTAGTGCTTACCATACCTGCTGCAGTGTCTGAACAGTCAACACAAGATATAGAGCAACAGTAGTATAAATGAAGCAAGCAACTTGGGGAAAAAATCCTTCTTGTTAATTTCAAGACTCCAGAAAGCAAATTTGGATGGAAAACAATCTAGCACAACAAATAAGAACCTTTTCTTTTTCCCTTTTCTGTCCTATAATCCTTCAAGACATTGAAAGTAATGAATACCAACAAACAGAGTTTAAATTGAATTACAAATACCCAATAGAATGTGCACACACATGCATGTGCATTCCTGTGTGTACATAATTGCCATAATCATTTTTACATTATCTTTATCTATTTATATTCTGTTTTTCTCCTCGGAAATTTCCCCATGCATTTCTTGATATGGGTTCTTTTTTCCTCTTTGGTCTCAATCTGCACTATTTTTTAGTCTGAATGCATTTTCATGCCCATTTTGTGAATATGCAATCTGCTTTCTTCCAAGTGTCAGGGATATCATCTATGATAAATTAGGTAACAATTCATTCCTGAGCACGTAAAGAGTAGAGTGAGCTGAGCAGCAGGGGGCAAAATGGCAGGAAGAATATGCTCAGAGGCTGTTTCCTGCACTGAGAGGAACTTTATGGAGGAACCCTTCTTATTCTTAATCCCTAGCAATTCTGACCAAGCATCACAGTATGAGTTTGTTTTAAGAAAATTTCCTCACAGATCATTTCTGGAGTACACACTTTTTTATATACACATTTGTTTGGTTAAAGAACTAAATCACAAACTTGGAAAAAATTAAGATCTGCTTATAAACTTGGGTTCAGTGAAATTTCTTTTTGAGATTGTTTGAACTGTTCTTGAGGACAGCTCAATATTCTGGAATAATGAAGGATTAGTTCAGTTCTTCTATATTTAGGGCAGTATAGAAGAAGAAGAGGAGACAAAATTTTCTTTAACATTCTTTATTGCTGCTTCATTGACATTGTTCTTGTAACACAAAACTGGGACATGAATGTTGTTAACTGCTACAGATATATAAGCAACTGTGTGATTGGGGAGAGATTTCTGCTGCCTGATCCAATGAGAAACATTCTGTTCAGGTCACTCAGCTTTGCTTTTCTGAAGCAAAGTCTTATGAGTAGCACCATTTCCTAAAGAAAGGAGACAGGGACTTTCCAAAATGGGTTCTTTGAATTCTGTTAATTCTGTTTGTGCTGTGCACAAACATGGCCATTATTTATAATATTGTTCTTCTACTGGGTATTCTACTATTAGAAGATGCTTCCAGTACTATATAATTGCTATTCATCAGGGTTGTAGAGCAATGGACTTCCAGTAGGCATCTCCTAACATCTCTCACTAGTCAAAACACTTTTTGGAAGGAGTTTTCTACCTTGGCTGCATTAAAAAAAGTACAATTCAGAACTAGAACCCTGATTTATTCATTCGTGGTCCTGAATGTGGTTTTTCTTCAGTAGCTGGAAAAATAATGCATATTTGTATTAACAAGTATTATTTTTCATTCAGATCTAGCTGTTTTTTGACCCTTCGACTGCTGTGCAAATAAATCATGCTATTACTCAAATCTAAAAGCAAGATTTATCTCACTGTAGCATAATAAATCTTGTTTAGAATGCAGCACAGGAGGGAGAGTATAACTTAATGATTCTGTAGCCAAAAGAGTGCTAAGGTGTGACAAAATGAACAAAGCCAGAAAATGCAAAGTTAACGTTGAATCTCATCCATAAAGCACCTCATTAAGTCTCATCACTGAATTCTATATCATTTCCAGGCACATCTGTACTATTATAGAGCAAGCTGTGGACAATACGATATTCCAATAATACATTTCAGATGGAGCTTTCTCTATTCAAGCAACAAAGACTAGCAAATCTCAAACGTATCTGGGAGAAATATATAAACATTGTACATTGTAACAGTGTACATTATGTGCTCTACTCTTCCTATATTTTAATTAATGTTCTCATTTTCTATTTCCATCCCTTTTTCTTGGTCTGCTTCTACACCTCTACTCCCTATAAATTTGTTAGCTTTTTTTTTATTTTTTATTTTTTTTTAATTTTTATTTTAATTTATATCCCGCCCTTCTCCCGGACGGGACTCAGGGCGACTCACAACATATATTTAAAACAAAGATGTATATACAATCCCCCCCTATAAAACCGAATTAAACCAAATTTTAGAGTTGTGTTGTTTACAAATTCCTTAAAATGAACCCAATATAAAATCCTCCCTAGGCCAGGTCCGCTTGCTGGAAAAGCCATGTCTTGAGGGCGCGACGGAAGGTAAGGAGATCCGGAATCGTCCGAATCTCAGGGGGTAGTTCGTTCTGTGTTCCTCTTTGGCCATTGCTCTGACTATAGATTATATCTTATCCTTTCTAATAACTTGCTGATGAGTATCTAAAACATTATATTTTCAGGACTGGAATCTGGTCCGTTTCCAATACCAGTCCCTTCACAAACAATGGTTCTCAGCATCCCTGACTTTTAGTCTTATTGAGTAGAAAGAATAAAAGAATAAAATATCTCAAAGAATCCAAGCTTTGGGAGGCACATTAAACTGAAAAGCAAGCATCTATAAGCATCTATTTTCTTAATCATTTGTAACATTATCTGCCATTCCAAGACTTACTGCCTGTATTTGTGGAGGTTCAGCCATCCTCCTCAGTAAATGATTACTTGTGTTAGCATACCCAAACAAGGACAATAGATTACATCAAGCCTTCACTTTTAAACTGCATGCTATTATAAAAGACCAAAAAATTCTCTTTTTTTTCACTATCTTATTTGCCTCACTCAGTTTCATATTACAAAACATCAAACATCCACACCATGATGAGATCAAATTGAAGGTATGGGCTTAAGGGCATCATTGTGCAAATGCTACTAGGATGGCATTATGTGTTTGTGTGCTAAAATCTGACCAAGTACTTAAGTCATGACAGAGGAACCTCTTGGACCTACCCCTAGCAAAAAAGCAGTTTTTAAAATCAATCACTTATAAATGCATTGAAATGTACTGTGATGTAATAACCATTATTGGTTTTATGGCCTATTGCAATAAAAAAAATCTGGAAAAGCTATTAAATAATTTGGTATATGCATTGTTACCTCAGATGCAAAGTCCAATTAATTGGCATTACACATTTTTAATTCATCTATCAGATTATCAGTGGATTTTCATGTAGCTATCATAAAAAAGCTGATTTCTCTTTGTACATCCTTAATGGAATAAATATCAAGGCAAAATATATTAATTCCCTTCTCCAATCAATTTATATTTTTCACCCAGAGGACTGGTAATTAGTTTAGCAATTTTTCTTAAAAAATCATTTCATGAACCCCTGGAATGCATGCTCATATCTGGGCATGATAGCTTTATATAAAATGTGAACATTTTGAATATTTATATAATGGCTGATCATAACAAAGCTAAACAGTGTCAGGCCTGGTGAGTTGTTGCAGTTGAAACTACCAGGAAAGGCCAGGTCAGGGAAGTTAAAACAAAAGTCCTAGAAGAATGCATACCGGGAAAACTTTATTCCCAACAAAAGTACAAGGACTTCCAAAATCAAGCTAAACTCAAAGAAGGCTTTACTTGAATCCTATTTTATTAATCTATTCAGCTAACATTCAGCTAACAATAATTTCATGGGCATTTCTAATAATATAATTGCATTCATTTCTTAAATACAGATAAATTGTAGAACAAGTGCAAGCATTTGGATAATTTAAAAACAACATTTTTTTAAAAAAAAAACTGCCTTCCACCTATAAGGCAATGGGAAGAGCCCTCTGCCAAATCCCAGGGAAGATGCTTTAATGGTGGAACAGCTACTAATTCCTAAACCATATTAACTGCTTGCTGGCGGGAGCAAGAAGTGCCAATGCTCTTTCCTTCCCCTCTTTTTTTTCATGCACCTTGTCTTCCTCCAAGGAAATATGCTGAACCTTATCAGTTCATTCAGCTGTGCAATACACACTGCCTAAAATAGCCATCCTCCAGTTTTACTATTTCATATAACTTAAAAATAATTAATTAAAAATGGAATGTAAACCTGTTTCAAAGCACAGGATGGTTTAGTAGTGGATCAAGTTTAGGAATACTGTTGCAGGAATACAAATTCAAAACACTTTCAGTTTTGGGAACTCATATGGTGACTTATATCCAGTTCAATCTACCTCACAGGACTGTTGTTGAGGAACTAATATGAAGGGAGATTCCCAGATAATGTATTGTGAATTTTCAAACAAATGCAATCCTAGCACACCAACAAATGTCAAGCATTATCTTTGTTGCCAAACAGGACTCCAGGTCCCATATAGACCCCACAGCCATTCTTAAGAAACAAAAGTGCTATCTTACTGCAGTTCATTTTCTGCCCTCAAAAAAACAAGCATAAAATGGAAGGGAGAATGGAGCCGGAAGGGTTAGAAACAAATCACCCCAATTGTCTTAGTAATAAATGAGTGCTTTGGGACCCGCTATGACTAATACCACAGTCACTTTATACCAGGTAAGCACAACTCCATAATAGCAATTTTGTGAGTAAAATGACAAATGTGTTTATTTGTTCTAAAGCATGTGCCTGAATCAGCTGATGCCAGCATGTTTAATTCTACTTTAATCATCCAGGAATGCTGTGGAAGATACAATCTCATAAGTTAAAAAGTTAGGGTAGATTGCTGGATCATTAAAATCTCTTTATCTTGGAATCTTCCTTTTTCAGTTCTTAATCTGAAAATACAGAGCAGTCAGCAGTATATAAAGAGCACTTCTGCAAATTAATCAAACATTGATTATAAGTCACATAAATCCTACACACTGAAAAATTCTACAGGTGATGTCTACAATATCTAGGAACTGGAAATTAATCATTCTCAAGTCTTTTGCCACCATATTGTAGCAACTCAACTTGCTGTGTTGTAGTGCCCTCTAGTTTTGGATAACATTCAGTCATGTGGAATATAGCAGGGGGGGGGTTATCTTTCCTGCAGGGAGCCTGTGAGGAGTGTAAGTATGTAATTTTGGAAGAATTCCTTATTGCAATTGCTTCAAGGTATGATGGCAAGGTGCTCAAAGAAGGGAAAGCTTATGAAAAGTAGGCCAGTACTCAGAAAAGCTGATCAGATAAAAAAGAATTTTTTAAAAAGGTTAAAAGATCCACTCCCAAAAATTGACAAGTCAATCTGTAAATGCCAGGAGAAGGACTCTCTCACTAGGGTTATGAATGATAGATCTATATCTAGAAACATGAAACATGGACAATAGTGATTCTCAGCAGACCTGAGAAAGAGCTAAAAAAGACTAAATTATAAAACTTCAGCCAGGAACCAGGAAATGCTTTCTGAAATGTATTAAATTTGTTGGGGAGGAATTCCTTCACTATCTTAAATTTAAATTTTAAAATACAATTGATCTATTCTTGGTAACAAAGGAAATGCCTCTAGAATTTTTAATGATATATTTAGTGGTAACTTCCATTGTGGTACAAGGCTGGTCTGAGCTTGTAGAAAGCTAATGTAGTAGTTGAGAACGCAACATATTCTTCAGCATATCTGACGTTGAAAACGACTATGAAGATTACTTTGGAGAAAAAACAGATAGCTTTCTTCTGAAGAAGAGAAAATACTGTTTTACCCTTTTTTAACAGCTTCAGTGCATCTGGTAAAAAAGTCAATAAAAACTTATTGGGTTTACTGAAATTAATAAGGGTATATATACCCTATGTCTAATTTTTTAAAAAAAACAATAGTATTCTTTCATACATCTTAAATCTATAGATATTACATACAGAAAAGGCATGCAAGATTAGTTTTTAAATATAGGAAAACTATAATATTTCCTACTTATTCAATTGAATTACTAAGGCCAAAAAAAAGCAGTGAGTCGTCAAATGTAAAAATATTTGAGCAGGGTTCTGGGAATAGGGACACATGCATGAAAAAAATCTGCAGTTATGGCTGTGTACTGAAATTGAGTTTTGCCTTTCCTGCACATTATCTTAGCTTCCATGTTTTCTTATGATTTCAGAGAAAATATATTAAAAGCTAATAAATAGAATTTATCCTGGAAATCTTGGTTCGTGCCTGCTGGCTGAAATATGCATCCTTCTGTATCAAGCAGTCTCCCCTTCTGTGCACAAATCTATCCACAGAAGTATATTGGAAATTTGGAAGGCTTGCCTTCTTTCCAATGCCTGTGTCTAAATAGCAAATGATAGCTATAAACTGCAGGAGGGTATCACAAAACACTTTCCAACTGAGGCTAGAACTTCAATTTTCTAACATAAAGCAGAACATCTGGGAGGCTTGCCCTCCTATGCTTTGAGGTACTATAGGTACCTTATCATTTTAGAACTTATACTATTTGATAGACACTAATGAATACTACCATTTTAGTCCTCGTTTAATGCTGATACAATGTATCATGTTCGAAAGACACACGGAGATAGCACACACAGCCTTTGCCTTATGTCATATGTTAAATTACACCATGCGCCTCAGACGAGAAAGTGGATATAGCTGAACAGTATTCCCAGACTAGCAGGGAGCTAGTCTTTGTAAATGTTCTACATTTTGTCAGTTATACTGAGAATCCTTTATACCTCCAAATAGATATGACCGTAGAAATTGTATAAAAGGGTTGAAGGTTGCAGGAAAGAGACTCATATTATTTGGTGATAAAAATAAAAGAAGGGATTCTCTCTCTCTCTCTCTCTCTCTCTCTCTCTCTCTCTCTCTCTCTCTATCTATCTCTATCTATCTATCTATCTATCTATCTATCTATCTATCATCTATCATCTCTCTCTCTCTCTCTCTCTCTGTGTGTGTGTGTGTGTGTGTGTGTGTGTGTGTGTGTGTGAAATATATTACATATATTAAAGTAGAGAGAGAGAATCCCACTCCAGTGTACTTATGCTCATGGGTGTATGTGTATGTAAAAGGTATTATATCTTAAAATATATTAGAAAAAAGAGAGAGAAAGAATTCCACTCCAGGGTACTCTCTGTGCGTGCATGTGTGTGCACACACAAACATGCACACATATTGAGGTGGAATTTTCTTTTTTCTATTTTTAAAACAACAACAGTAATAATAATCATGCAGTTCTGATCTGTGCACTAATTGTCAAATCTTGCAATATTGTGTAAAAATATTAAAGAAACTACCCCCTTTTTGCAATTTATCTTTGAGAGGCGGGATTACAACTAAGTATGTGTGTGGAAGAACTCACATTCAGTCTGCAGGAGTGTAGAAGAAAGAAGGGGGTGCCTATTCCTGAGATAATAGAAAATTGTTGATGGTCAGTTTAGGTAATTGTAGTTTCATTCTGACTCAGAATAAATTAACTTCCTTTGCGCAGGAAAAA
>NW_015395747.1:0-9361 GCF_001527695.2 Protobothrops mucrosquamatus | reverse complement strand
TGCTCAAGCTGGAGGCCCTATATCATTTCGGACAAGTGGTTGTCCAATCTCTCCTTAAAAACCTTCAAGTGTTGGAGCACCCACAACTTCTGGTGGCAAGTCGTTCCACTGATTGATGGTTCTCACTGTCAGGAAATTCCTCCTTAGTGGTAGGTTGCTTCTCTCCTTGATTAGTTTCCATCTGTTGCTTCTTGTCCTGGCTTCAGGTGCTTTGGAGAAGACTTCTTTATGGCAGTCCTTTAGATATTGGGACACTGCTATCGTGTCCCCCCTAGTCCTTTTTTTTCTCATTAAAGTAGACATACCCAATTCCTGAAATTGTTCTTCGTGTTTTAACCTCCAGTCATTTTTGTGGCCCTTCTCTGCACTCTTTCTAGATTCTCAACATCCTCTTTATATCATGGTGACCAAAACTGGATGCAGTATTCCAAGTGTGGCCTTACCAAGGCCTTGTAAAATGGTATTATCACTTCACGTGATCTTGATTCTATCCCTCTGTTAATGCAGCCCAGCACTGTGTTGGCTTTTTTGGCAGCTGCAGCACACGGCTGGCTCATATTTAAATGATTGTCCACTAGGACTTCGAGGTCCCTCTCACAGTTACTACTATTGAGCAAGATGCAGTTACCATAATTTAAAATGGATGTTTACCCCTTAATATTCATCATTTAGCCAACTGTTCTTAGAAACCAAATGCCTGAAGGCATTGTTCTTGGTTTTTATTTCCCACCACTACCACCACCACCACCAGATCTCCTTTAGGTGTGGGAAGAAATATTCCTTTTGAAATTCCTTAAAGAAAAGATGAGAGTGTCAGAGTAATTCTTATACACCAATTATTTTTTTTAGAAATAATATTATCTGAATGTCCTGTCTTTCATAGTATAATCAGGTCAAGAAATTTTTCCTTCTTGTTTCGGAGCGCAGAGCATGGGAGACTGGATGTACCTTCCAGGAAGACAAATTCTGCTTCAATGTCAGAAAATGATCCGAGGTTTTGCAAACATTCCTGGGCTTTGTTGAAGGAAAAGTCTTCATCATGGTTCAGTCCAAGCTGGGAATAAACAACATGGCGACTGCTTTAGAAAGAAGGTTGAAGGGGAGAACCAGACAGAAAGATGGCTCTGGAAGAAAAAGAGAGAGAGAGAGCACATGTAGGGAGTGGGTTTTTATACCCGCTGGAGCCTTTTGTTTGGAGTTGTTCCTGTGGCATGAACTTTGACCAGAGTCTGAGTATGCCCTTTGGTATCTGTGGGTTAATCCTATTATGTCCTGTCTTAGACTTTGGATGGGGTATGTAGATTTTAGGTCTCTTTGTCTTCTTAATCTTCTAGCTGGGGGCCTCCAACCTTCCTGGATTATTTACATCTGCATTTCTACAGAGCTGGTGTCTGCTTGGGGGGAGGGAGACTTGGGGCTATTAAAAAAAAACTGGGCATGCTTTTCTGCCTCTTTAAGATCCTTTGAGGAAATACATTTTTCTGCCCTTTTAATATTTCCTTCTCTGGGGGGTCTGACTTCCCACAGCTTCTGGGGTGGGATGGGAGATAAAAATGATGTTGCACCATTGTGGTGTAAGCTCTTTTTTTTTTCTTGTGGGTGCATCGTGATATTGCATGATATTGCTGATTGATCATTTTGAAGAATGGAGGAAGCTTCTGTGAACACCCATGAGATCAATGATTCAGAAAGAAATTTGGGCCTGTCATGAATGGTGTAGGGCAGTGGTTCTCAACCTGTGGGTCGGGACCCCATTTGGAGTCGATCGACCATTTCACGGGGGTCGCCAAGCAAGGCTGTCCACCATTTTTTTTGTCCGCCATTTTTTTCCCCTTTTCCGGTGGGTGCCTTACCTCCCTTGGGCTGGGCCAGCTGGTGGTCGGCCTGCTCCGTCTCTGCCTCTTGCCAGCTACGCCTCGGCCGGCGCAAGGGGCGGAACCACGCATGCACGGCGCTCCTGGGCAGGGAAAGTCCTTGACTTACAACTGGTTGGGTAGTCCTTGACTTACAACCGGTTTAGTCCTTGACTTACGACCGGTTTAGTCCTTGACTTACGACCGGTTTAGTCCTCGACTTACGACCGGTTGGGGTCGCAGCATTAAAAAGGTTGAGAACCACTGGTAGGGTCTCCTGCTTGAACAGAAGGTTGGAAGACCTCCGAGGTCCCTTCCAACTCCATTCTTCTGTTAGTCGAAAATCAGGAAGAGTCTGCTAGGGCTTTTTCAGACCAACTCATTTTATGAAAAAAGTGTCTGATTTCACGAAGCACAGCTCCTTTCATCGGATGACATCAGAAAAACTTATGCCTTTTAATAAAACATGTCAGCCTGAACAGCTGCTACTGGATTCTTGATTTTCAACATTTTGGTATAGAACGGATTTATCCTTCACCAATATTCCACTGGAAGTGCCCATGAGTTAGGATATGAATCATTCATCACTCCCTCCCCTCTTTTCAGGGAGGGGGAGATCCCAGGATATATCATCACGTGCCCACGGGCATCAGCTGTCTTCCAGGGATGACTGAGTCTATCAATTGCATTTCCACTAAATTTGCATCCACCCATCCTCTGCAGGCCTCAGTTTAGGGACCGAAAGTCTCAGTTGACTCTCCTGGGTATGAATTCACCGGGGGGAAACAAAATCCAGTTTCATGCACACTTCTAATGTATGCACAATTTTAATACTAAAATTGGATCCACATTTATTCTGCTTTGGACACATTTATGCAAAGTCCTAGATTTCTAGGAAGCCTCTGAACCTGGGACAGGTGGAAGGAAAGAGAAGAGGATAACCAGCAGCAAGGTAGATGAACTCAGTTATGGTTGTGTTGTGTATGGTGTTAGAACAGGGCTTTTCAACCAGTGGTATGGGTACCACCTGTGGTACATTGGCACCTGGCAGGTGGTATGCGACCATCCTAGAAAAGTGATAGCAGGGGAGGGGAATGAGCTGAACTGGTGGCAGCACCGCACAAGCCTGAGCGAGAGACGGCTGGAGCTGGAGGGCTGTCAGGGCTCAGCGGAAGCGTCAGGATCAGCACTTCTTTGGGACTGTCAGGGCTCAGCGGAAGCGTCAGGATCAGTGCCGCTTTCCAGCTGATCGGTGCTTCTTCAGGGCTGTGAGGGCTCAGCGGAAGCGCCAAGATCAGTGCCAGGCTCCAGCTGGAGCTCGGCGCTGATCCTGGCGCTTCTGCTGAGCCCAGAAGAAGTGCCGATCAGCTGGAATGTTGCAGCATCTCCAGGATCTTGTGATTTACATTCAGATGATTGGCAACTGATTCATATTTATGACGGTCACAGTGTCCCAGGGTCATGTGAAGTGACCAAAACCTGCTGCAACCACCCAGCGGGCGGGGGGGGGATAAAAACCAAACACCCCTACCCCACCCCCGCTGCCAATCCTCAACAGAAATGCTCACAACAATGAAAACCTCGGACAGGAGGAAGAGCGCTGCCGGGCACTGTCTTGCTCGGCTGTGGCTTGGGGGGCACTTTTTTCAGTGCCATTGTAAGTTCGAACAGTCACTAAGCGAACTGTTGTAAGTCGAGGACTACCTGTACTTTATCACTTTTTTGGGGGGGTCATCAAGTTTTTGACACCTTGCTAGGCGACTGGTGGTCCTCGGATGTTGCCATATCCTAAAAGTGGCACAATGGGTGAAAAGGTTGAAAAGCCCTGTGTTATAAGATCTGAAGCAGTGGTGGGATTCAAATATGTGAACAACCAGTTCTCTGTGTGTGGATGCCGCTTCTGGAAGTCCATTCTGGGCCTGGGCAGCAAAAAATTAGCTACCGGTTCTATCAAACCGGTGCAAATTGGCTGAATCCCACCACTGATCTGAAGGATCAGGTTAGAGACAGATCATCGTGGAGAAAATCTATGTATTTTTTGGTTGCTCAGAATTGATACTGACTTGACGTTACATCATCAACCAATCTGTACTTCTATCCAAGTAAGCCCAAAGGTGCTTTTTCAAAACATCAGATGTTCTTGCTTGACAGGCAACTGGAGTTCCTTTGTTTTTCCTTGAAGACATTTCACTTCTCATCCAAGATGCTTCCTCAGTTCTGACTGAACGGTGAAGAATGGAAGGATTTATATTCCTTGCAGTCATCTGGTCGTTAGCACTCCCTGCTAATGATACTATTTCTGGATCCAATCTGAGGTTGGGCAC
Organism: Protobothrops mucrosquamatus; assembly: GCF_001527695.2. Taxonomy (NCBI): domain Eukaryota; kingdom Metazoa; phylum Chordata; class Lepidosauria; order Squamata; family Viperidae; genus Protobothrops; species Protobothrops mucrosquamatus. Next base: position 5,184 of record NW_015395747.1, on the reverse strand, counting down.
CAAGACTAGAGGTTTATGGAATCCTGCATCCAGTTTTGGTCACCAGGATGTAAAAAAGATGTTGAGACTTTAGAAAGAGTACAGAGAAGAGCAACAGAGGTGATTAGGGGACTGGAGGCTAAAACACATAAGGAACGGCTGCTGGAATTGGGCATGTCTAGTTTAATGAAGAGAAGGACGAGGGGGGACATGATAGCAGTCTTCCAATATCTCAGGGGCTGCCCCAAAGAAGAGGGAGTCAAAGCACCTGAAGGCAGAACAAGAAGCAATGGATGGAAACTAATCAAGGAGAGAAGCAACCCCTGGTGAATCATCAGAAAAGAGTGAAAATAATGGATTTTGACATGCACCTGTTTTCCAGTTCTCCCAGTACCACTTGGAATTCAATATAATCATCTAAACCAGACACGTCAAACACAAGGCCCGGGGGCCGGATGCGGCCTGCGAAGTGGTTTCACGCGGTCCGCAAAGCCATCCTGGAAACAGTGAGGGAACGGCCCCCGCTGCCTTGGCCCGGACCCATGTCGGCCGGGAGCCAATGTACAATTTTGTGGTGGCCATCTATGCTGAAACACATTCAGTCTTAGCTCCACAAGGCCGTCTAGAAACAGCGAGGAACCAGCCCCTGCCGCGTTGGCCCCGTCCCCTGGGTGCATGCTGGGGAGGTGTCACCCTTTGTGAGGAATGAAGAAATGGACCATGCCTTGGCGCTTGCCCCGTTCCCACCCCCTTCTGCCAGAGACCCTCAGATCTGTCCCACTCCTGCCCAGGCCCCCACAGGCACCCTTGACGCAAGCGATGTAGAACTGGCCACGCCCATCCAGTAGGCCACATCCATTCCATCCACACCCACCCAGTAGGCCACGCCCATCCTGGCCACACCCACCTGCCCCCCCCCGAGGGCAACCACAATGCTGATGCATCCCTTCATGAAATTGAGTTTGACACCCCTGATCTAAACATTCTGATGGACTGAGTTTCTTATCCAAAGCTAGTAAATGTTAAAATGCAGCTTGAACATCAAATCTCAAGCACTGGAAAAAAAAATCAATTGCATGAGTCTGATAGGAACATAAAATATTTGTTTGATTTGCAAGGAATCGAATCAAGCAATATTTTTCCAGTACTTCGTATCATCTCTCCTTCAAAATTTCTAAAACGGACTGTGTCTTCAGCCTGGATTTACTCCCAATAACCCTGACGTGTGCTTAGGATAAAATCCTTCCCCAAAAAACACAAAATTATCCCTCAAGTGAATTGATTCTCGTTTCCAAAACATGCCCGAAAACATACAATTAAGCGTCCAGCCCTGTGAAACTGTAAATTTATTTCCTGTTTAGAGATTCATCTTTCCTTTCTCAAAAAAAAAAAAAAAAGTATCTTTCCCAAGGGAGAAAATGTTTTTGAGTAGTTGACAAAAAAAAAAAAAAAGCATAGATAATTAAGACCTGGTTCTTTTCGTGAGGTTATCTAGCTCCATTCTTCTTCCATGTTCTCAAAATTAGAATTTGACAATTTGCAGAGTGCAGTGTTCTTCTTTTTGTTGTGGGAGACACATGCCCCATTTATTTTTACAAATATCTTCTAGTGTAAAAGGATTTTGTGACCGTAGCATTGCTAATTAGAGAGCAGGATATGTTTGACTCAGTGGCTTAGTTGCCACCATCAACATATTTTAAACACACACATATACATGTGGACACAGACACAGACTCTCTCTCTCTCTCTCACACACACACACAGAGAGACACAGAGACACACATACAGATACATACAGAGATACACACACATACACACAATTATAAACAGAACAGGCATAATCGGAGCCAGATTATGGGTGTACAGAAATGTCTACATACCTTGAATTTTTATACTTGTAAGAAGGCAGAACCCCCCAGGTCAGTGATGGCGAACCTTTTAGAGACCAAGTGCCCAAAAACTGGCCCTGCCCCTGCTCCACCTGAAGCATACCCACACATATGTGACCCAGAGAAACAGCACACTATAGTTCAGATGTATACATATACATGGCCGAGAAAAACCAATCTTGCGAGTTTACCAGCCGGATGGCATAGGGAACAAAGTTCACTAGAAGGTAAATCATTGGGGGTGGGGGGTGGGGGTGGGGAGAGATTTAGCCTGTTGCATCCATTGCAGGTTTCCAGTTTGAAAAAGGAGGAAAATTAACTTTCACAGCACACTTCTTCTTTTTTTTTTTTTAAGCCCCAGGTTCTAGCCGTGCCGCACAACAAGCTCACTGCAGCTTTGTTGATTTTGTTTCAAAGCTGCCCTCCACTTGTGTCCTTGACATACAAGCGAGAACATTCAAGCAACACGCTCCTCGGTTTGCTCATGTGTAGCAAGCCTGGCGTTCCTTGCTGTCAGCTTGAACGGCCCACTAACCAGCTGTGTGTGGATCCAAAAGCAGCTATTTCGCAGATGGTGTGACTCAGTGGACATGTTGATGCCTTGCACAGCAGCACTATGACAGGTGGGCGGGCCCAAATGTGTGTGCGCGCACACATTTTCTCTTGAAGCGATAGGGATCCCTTTGAAATGCCTCCGTAAGGACCTGCCTCAACTAGATCGCCCAAGGCTAGATCTGCTGATTTCTCAGTTGGGATCCCCCCCCCCCCAGGGTTTGGCATAAGATGGGCGGCCGTATAAATGTTTCTAATAAATAAATTGCATTTCATTTGCACTTATTTCATTCCTTTATCAACCTTGTCAGTCATTTCCCCATCAGCCCTTGCTGTTCTCTCTCTCTCTTTCTCTTTCTCTCTCTCTCTTTCTCTGTCTCTTTCCTCTCTCTCTCTCTTTCTCTTTCTTTCTCTCTCTTTCTTTCTCTCTCTTTCTTTCTCTCTCTTTCTCTGTCTCTTTCTCTCTCTCCCTTTTCTCTCTCTCTCTTCTCTCTCTCTCTTTCTCTTTCTCTCTCTCTCTTTCTCTCTTTCACTTTTTTTCTCTCTTTCTCTCTTTCTTTTTCTCTTTCTTTCTGTCTCTCTCTCTCTTTCTCTTTCTCTCTCTTTCACTTTCACTTTTTCTTTCTTTTTCTCTTTCTCTTTCTTTCTCTCTTTCTCTTTCTTTCTCTCTCTTTCACACTCTCTTTCTCTTTCTTTCTTTCTCTTTCTCTGTCTCTTTCTCTCTCTTTTCTCTCTCTCTCTTTCTCTTTCTCTCTCTTTCACTCTTTCACTTTTTCTTTCTCTCTCTTTTTCTCTCTCTCTTTCTCTCTCTCTCTCTTTCTTTCTCTCTCTTTCTCTGTCTCTTTCTCTCTCTTTTTTTTCTTTCTTTCACTCTTTCACTTTCTCTTTCTTTCTCTCTTTCTTTCTCTCTCTTTCTCTGTCTCTGTCTCTCTCTGTCTCTCTGTCTCTCTGTCTCTGTCTCTCTCTTTCTCTTTCTCTTTCTCTCACGCTGAATTTGCACACTGCATTCCAAAATCTGTTCAGTTTAGCATCAGAAAAGGAACGGATATCAATCAAACATTATTAGAATAAAGAGTCAGACTGTCATTCTTCTTTTCAAAGATTCTGAAGAAAAAATGTTCAACCCTTTCTCTTTTTTCCCCCTGCTTTTTTTTTGCATCAAAACCATTTTGTTCTCCCTTGCTTTGCACTCAGTGAAGCCAGTACGTAGGAAAAACTCAAAATACCAAACACGTTCATAGTATTATATTGATGCATTTTATTTATTGTGTATTTTTAACCCTGCCTTTATTGTTTTGTAAGTAACTCAAGGAGGAGAACATACGTAATGTTGGCATTCCTTGCCCCCCTTTTCCCCACAACAATAACCCTGTGGGGTAGGGCGGGGTGGGCTGAGAGAGAATAAATGGCTCAAAGTCACTCAATTGGATTTTGTGTCTAATGCGGGACTAGAACTCTCAGTCTCCTGGGGATTGGCCCAAAGTCACCCAACTGGCTCTCAAGCCTAGAATTCACTGTCTCCTGGTGATTGGCCTAAAGTCGCTCAGTCAGATTTCATGCCTGAGGGAGGCATGGGCTAGAACTAGAACTCCCCATCTCCTGGTTTCTAGGCCAGCACCTCTTAAGCCAGTGATGGCGAAACTTTTAGAGACCGAGTGCCCAAAAACTGCCCTTGCCCCCAGCTCCACCCCCTGCCCCGCCCCCACCCCGCCTGCCTGCAGGACCACTCACCGCCTCCAGGGCCCGCCACAGATTGCCCAGGAGCCCAGTAGCACCATGGCGGCCACGCCCTATGCCCGCGCCCCACAGCATCAACTGTGCGTGATGGGGTGTGAGGGCAGAGTCTTGTCTACGCTGCCTGGCTGCCATGTCCTTGGCTGCGCTGCTCCGCGTGGGCCACGCTCAATGGGCGACTCCTCCAGGGGGGCTGCTGGTGAGGGGGTCGCAGGGGGAGGTGAGGCTGGGGCAATGGCACATATGCCCACAGAGAGTGCTCCGAGTGCCACCTCTGGCAGCCATGCCATAGGTTCGCCACCACTGTCTTAAGCAATATGCAAAACCAGTTCTCAAACATTACATTTGTACATTATTCAGCATTCTAATTACTAACTTTCACATCCCTGCTTTGTTTCTTTGATGGGATGAAAGGCCACCTCGTGGTTTTAGAGAGAGAGAGAGAAAGGGAGAAGAGATTCAAGCATCAAAAGACAGTTTTGAATCCAGAACTCTGGTCTCCATAACTCCATCCATCCAAGCTCTCAGGTTTCAGGGAGTGCCAGGTCTTTTGCATTCAGAAGTGCCAAGATGAGGAGTTACACTCTTTGAGAGATTTTTTTCCAAACTTTTCTGGCCCTGTGAATTCCCTCTTTTGATACATTCTCAGAATCCCCGATCAAGCGGCAAAGTTTTATTGATAGAAAATTGGCTGTCTTTGAGTGATACTGTGTGGTTTTTTTTCCCCCTTGGTGTCTTGGCTAACCCCGTCAAATCCTCACAAAAACATCTACAGAACACAGTGTGAAAAACCTGGACATAGATCTTGTCTGGAATGTGGATCAAAGACCGTTTGAACATAGAGACCCTAAATGCAGGAAATAATTCATTTTACCACTTACAAGGATGCAAGATAGGATGAATGAAGAGATGGGTATCTTTCAAAGCACTGCAGGAAAGGTCTTTGAAATGCAAGATAGATACTCTGATATACCTTTATAGGGAGCCTCTCTGATATATCTGCCAAGGCTCTAATTGTTTTTTACAACAA
>NW_015395746.1:7470-9366 GCF_001527695.2 Protobothrops mucrosquamatus | reverse complement strand
GATTGATCTCTTCTAGGATTGATGTTTTTCCTGGAATAGGTTCAGTCTACTCTGTGCATTCTCTGATAAGAGAATATGCCAAGGATTTCCACACTGTCTTTGTGTGGGAAAGAAGGAACCCAACAGTACACTTTCTCAAGGGTCTGTAGAGATTCTCAGTCATCCAGGCCTTGCTTGTCCCAAAGTGCTTTTTCAAAAGGCAACTGGATTTTCTTTGTTTTTCCTTGAAGACATTTCACTTCTCAACCAAGAACTCATCCAGTTCTCACATCTGAGAACTGAAGAAGCTTTTTGGATGAGAAGCAAAACGTCTTCAAGGGAAAATAAAGTCCAGTTGCCTTTTGAAAAAAAACACCTTGGGACCTTCTCAAAGGCTATCTTCACCCTCTGGAACACCTTTCCTTCTGAGAAGGGAATGTCCCCATCAGTCTTCACAGAGGCCCTGAAGAGCTTGTATTTATTCAGAGATTTGGACACTGAAGTTTTTCAGAGATTTTGAGGAAGTTGAGAACAAGTTTATCTCAGAAATAGCAATTCAGGCCAGGTACTGAGAAATCTGGGGGAAAAGTACCTCAAAGAGACTAGTTGATCCACTAATTGAAATTTGACCAAATGAGATCTACAAATGTCATAGGCTTTGGATGATCTTGTAAAGAATGCTGAAATCCTGCAGAATTGTAGATAATTTTCTATTATTCGTTTTATTGTTGTTTGTGATTATGGAAAGGTGCCTAGTCCAAAAAAAGTCTGTCAGTGCCTGTCTTAGAAAAAAAAAATTCTGAAGATTTAACTCAGTTGAATTTGGACATTTACTTCATGTAAGTCAAATACGTTTGGAGATTAATTTTTGGTTTCAAAATTTGTAAGCTTCTCAGAAGACTGTGCTTTGTGAGTTGATCCAGGGGTTGACCAGTTCCGTAGAGTCTTAAAACGATAGCTTGCCACCTTTGGAGGTATATACAGCAGGTTTCATATCCAGGTCTTGAATGGAAAATATTGTTAGGAAACAGCCTCTCATCAATGGATTCTATTGATTCTTCCCACTCAGCATTAGCTACATAGAAGAGTGCAAACGTTGGGTGTAGGCCATAGACATTTCTGAAACTCTTGCCAACCTGTAATATTTTAATGTGGCAGAAGGGTGGAGTTATTATATACAACAGGAAAATAATCATTTTAGCCATTTCTTAATTAGAGGAAATCAAATCAAATTAAGCTAATGTCCAGGCTCCACCTGCTACTTTTCAGAGTACATATCTTAGCACACTTCTAAAAGGTCCTTCTGCCCAGAAAATGTACAAATTCTAAATAGAAGCCCTTACAGCTCTATCTCAGGTTGGACATTTGAAATCTTTTGCATGCAGTGCTTTCACTTATCATTTTGGATTTTCACCCTGCCTCTTTGCCCTCCAGAATGCAACACTTCCCTCCTGGGAATCCAGACCACATTCCAACACACACACACACACACACACACACACACACACACACACACTGCTTGTATGAAAGATTTTATCATACCCAGTAAGGATGAAAATAATCAGATGATCAGGTCTTTTATTCAAGTTTTTCCATAGCTGCCCAAATAACATTAGCTACCTGACATTTTCAGGGTGTGTATATGTAGTTTGAAAGCATGCAAAGCATGCAAGCATAAATAGGTACCACTTCGGTTTTTTTTTGTTTTGTTTTTTTTAAATTTAATTTATATGCCGCCCTTCTCCCGACGGGACTCAGGGCGGCGCACAACATATTTAAAACAAAACATAAATACATTCCCCCCCCGATAAAACCGAATTAAATCAAATTTTAAAGTTGTGTCTCTGTCAAATTGCTAAAAAATAAACCCCGTATAAAATCCTCCCTAGGTCAGGTCCGCTTGCTGGAAGAGCCATG
>NW_015395746.1:0-4171 GCF_001527695.2 Protobothrops mucrosquamatus | reverse complement strand
ACGATGACCGAATCGGCTCCACGTCCCCCGCGCCCCCAAACGTCCCGTATCCAGTCCGGGGCTCACCAGGAGAGGCACCCACATGGGGGTAGAACTCCGGGCCTTCGGGGAGCTTTCCAAGCTCCCCCTCTCGCCGTTTTCGGGCTCCGCATCTCGGAGCTATTTCCAGAAGACCGCCATCTCTCACGCATGCGCAGTTGCAGATGGGAAGGTAACAATGCTCTGTGATGTCATGCTGGCCACATGACCGCAGAAATGTCTTTGGACGGTGTTGGCTCAATGACCTTGAAACAGAGATGAGCACCGCCACCTATAGTTGGCAACAACTAGTGGAGTAAAATCCACAGGGACTCCTTTACCTTTTACCCAGTGGTGGGATTCAAATATGTGAACAACCGGTTCTCTGTGTGGATGCCACTTCCAGAAGTCCATTCTGGGCCTGGGCAACAAAAAATTAGCTACCGGTTCTGCCGAAGTGGTACGAACCGGCTGAATCCCACCACTGCTTTTACCTTTATATGTATGCACATAACAATGATAGAATATGTTAAAAGTTGCAATACAAGGTAGACACGGTGGCTTTGGTTCAATTTTGTTCCTAGCTGTATGGCCGCCAATTGATAATAATTGGCTGCTGTGAAAGCAGTCTTTAGAGGCCCAACACCACCCTAACAGCTTTCCTATCATCTCCTATTAGTTCAAATGCACACTGTTGTGTTATTAAGATTAAACCATAAAAGCTGTCAGGCTGTTCATTCAGAGCAGTGCTGTGTTCAATGGCCCCACAATAAGAAAACTTCTGTATATACAAACGGGTGAAATGATTCTCAGAGAAATAGCAGATTGTTAGGTTCACACTGGGGAAATATCAATTATAAAAAGAATCCATGGTTGTAAGACTTTTCAAGTGTGGATTTTCATTTTTATGAGTGGTCATAACAACGTTGCAACATATAAATACTGTTTCAGTCCTTGACAGCCGGCAATCCAAAGAACCAGCAGGGCTGGCACTGAGCAGATTATATTCAGAAATGTGTAAAGAATGTTGTACTAAGCACACCAAAGCTTTGTGCTGAAATTAGATTGTGCTTCATTAGGCATCTTAACGTCTAATGAAGCGCAGGTTAACCACTAAAACAATAGATTCTGGGAGTTTTCCTATAGTTATTATCCTTTCTAAAGTTTAGCAGAGTATAATTGCTAATGTTGTAGCAGAATTTCCTTTTTGATCTCCATCAGGGGTAATGAGAGAAAGCCACATCACTAAGAATCACTATGTGGGCACATCTGGAATACCTGGAATAAATTCGGGTTCTCTGGCCCTTCCTAATGGGATAATCAAGAGGCAAAAGATTTTACTGGAATGGTGCCTCTGATGCAGAACATGGGTTTTGCAGTCCTACCACTCTGCACCCAGCTGGCTTTAGTGGCAATGGAGGTGTTTATCAGCACTTTTGCCAAAATGGCTAAAGCAGTGTTGTACATTGCAGTGCAAACTCCACCCGGTTTGTAAAAGGGTTGAATGAAACTTAATTCCTCCATCTCATAATTTTAAACACAACGGGAAAATAATCCCATTGGGATTATGAGTGGGATTTTTTTTTTGTTACCTGTATTTACTTCTCTATATAATCACCATTGTTTGCTACACACTTCTGCCAATGATGGACAAGCTTCTTAAACCTGTCACAAAAGACTTTACTGAAATATCCATATTTAAATTAAAGTTGGAAAGGCGAAGGCATTACTGTACTTCTTAGGCAACACTTACATTATTCTTAACAGTAGGAACAACAAATATGCCTTAGTAGGCCAGCTACTAATACCCTTTTATTGAGCTTAGCTTGTATGTTAAAGTCTTCCTTTGAAAAGTCTGCCTGTCCTCCTTTTCTGGCTAACACTCAAGGTAAAGAGTGAAGAGTGGGCGAGCTGGATGTATGAACTATTTTTCTGTTATGCTAACATGCATACAATAAAAAAGGTCAGCTAGTGAGTTAGTATTATTTCCATTGTGCTTATAATTGGAGCCCAGCTTTTTTTTTGTCCTCAAATGTATTCACATCAGCTCTAGACCTTAATTAATTGCCAGAGGTCTATGATTCCTTTAGAGAGCAATGTTGGAATTATGATAAATAACATGGCTTAGCCAGAATACACAAAGCTGCAAAAGGTGTTTATTCTATGAATATATTTTAAATAAGCAGATTCACTTTATACAACCAGTAGAATCAAGTAGTAATTCCTTCTATACATGTTTAGATTAAAATTGAGCAAAACTCTCTTTAAATGTTTCTTTTATAAGCCATCATAAAGAAAATAAATGTAGCCCTTTTCTTTATTTTTTTCTATCTGTAGGGATCTTACAGTATATAAAGAGGCAAATATTCAAAATCTAATCCCTCTATCCATATCTTTCATTCCTGATATTAAGAGATTGGATGGAAAAAGGGGTATGTATTGGGCATATTATCTGTGCTAACATAAATAAAATTAAAGAAAAATCTATTTCGAATGATGATTGTACATGCATATTTTTATAAAAACAATTCCAAACAGATCAGTGTTCACATTTTAGTTCAGAAGATGGAATTCTACCTCCTGATATTTGAAGTAAAATTCAGATATAATTTTAAATAAGCCTGTGAGTGTTTCATGCTGACAGTAATCCTTGAATCTTCAAATTATCACTGTATTTCAGAAACTTGCAATGATTCATTTTAGCACTAGCTTCTTCAGCTTAGTTGAAATGACAGTTTTACTTCCTCTGACCATGAAACTGTCCCCCCCCCCCCATATTGATCGGCCAACAGTATTTTCGGAAGAACTTCCATTACAGAGGTGGCTATCATCAAATGTCTTGGAATTATATGTTATTATAATATCAGTATCATTTCAACCAAACTTCTGGGAATATTTAAAGAGGCTGAAACTGGACTGATCATGGACAGCCTCTCCCCATTCTGGATCCACTAGAAGTGTTTGGGATACAGTTCCCAAATTCCTACCTAGGAAACCCACCTAATATTGTGTGTATCAGCATATGACAGTACTACACTGAGCTTGTCTGGACTAAACAGTAAGCAGAATTAGGCCCGGCTATTACTAGGAAACATGATGGCAATATTCTATATTGGAGATCAAAATAATGTTCTAGAAGTCATTACCAAATCATTTCTACATTGCCGGCACAAAAACACTGAAAGTATTTAAGAAGAGATTGGACAGCCATTTGTTTGAATTGGTATAGGGTTTCCTGCCTGAGCAGGGGGTTGGACTAGATGACCTCCAAGGTCCCTTCCAACTTTTATTATTATTATTATTATTATTATTATTATTATTATTATTATTATTATTATTATTATTATTATTATTATTATTACTACTACTACTACTACTATTACTATTACTACTATTACTACTGCTACTATAGTAGTAGTAGTAATACTACTACTACTATATGGACATGTCCCTGAAGTCATCAGGAACCCAGTTCAATTTAAAGGAGGGGACAGACCCAGTCCTCATTGTTAAATAAGCTTCTGATAAAGAAGACATTCTTTTTATTTCTTGGTATACTTCAACTAGATAAAGAAATCAATTTGTCACAAACAAAATACAGAGATATCTATTGAGCAGATGGAGGGTGTTAGGCTCCAAAAATCAAGGAAACATGTAGTGATTCTTAACAAGCAGATTTCTTTATTGCTCCACACTTAACAGGCAGAATCTTGCCAAACTGAAGCATATTAATATCTATATGAAGCATATAAAGGTATGTTGGATGTATTTGCCACCTTAAGTTATTTGTAAAAATAATAAAGGTGGGTTACAAACAAATAAATATTCTGTGAACTATTAGGGAGGGGCAGACTTCACCCTCTTTCTCTCCCACAAATTATGTGTGTGAGCTGTCTCTTTCTCCTCTGGAACACAGCCCCTCCCCCTCCCGGGAATCCAGCCCACGACATTCTATCACAGAAGGTTTGTTAAAGGGAATAAATCTTCTAATCACGTTGTATGCCTGAATGAGGATTTTTGCTAAACCTTGAACTTTGTCACACATATTTGATAATATTAAAGTAATGAAATGAAACCTGGAAATATCCTTGGACTGGATAGGATTCCTACCAAGGGATACGTTATCAACAAACCAAGGAAAGCCTGGCTCCTG
>NW_015395745.1:2753-9371 GCF_001527695.2 Protobothrops mucrosquamatus | reverse complement strand
GGACCTTGGAGGTCATCTAGTCCAACCCCCTGCTCAGGCAGGAAACCCTATACCATTTCGGACAAATGGCTGTCCAGTCTCTTCTTAAAAACTTCCAGTGTTGGAGCATTCACCGCTTCTGGAGGCAGGTTGTTCCACTGGTTAATTGTTCTAACTGTCAGGAAGTTTCTCCTTAGTTCTAGGTTGCTTCTCTCCTTGACTAGTTTCCATCCGTTGCTTCTTGTCCTGCCTTCAGGTGCTTTGGAGAATAGCTTGACTCCCTCTTCTTTGTGGCAGCCCCTGAGATATTGGAACACTGCTATCATGTCCCCCCTCGTCCTTCTCTTCATTAAACTAGACATGCCCAATTCCAGTAACCTTTCCTTATATGTTTTAGCCTCCAGTCCCCTAATCATCTTTGTTGCTTTTCTCTGTACTCTTTCTAGTTGTTGAGTACCTGTATATGAAGTCTTGTCTTGTTAATTCAGGTAATAATATCCTACCAAAAGGAAACATTTCTAGGAGATTATACAAATGTGTATAAGCCAGTTGATAATTTACTCAGACTTCTCTACTTAGCTACAATGGAAACCAATCATCCCAAAATATGTTGCTTTGTTATTCAAGGCAGAATCTAAGATCTGTTGAAAGTTTTTGACACCAGTGTTAACACCTCTTCCCATTGTGTAGGCCAAATAAGAATCTCTAATTCTTTACTCCATTCAGCCATTAAGATTTGCATATCAAACAAATCTGTCACCAGCAGAATTGTATAAAGACTAATTGTAGGGGTTTTTTTGTGTGTGTCATAGCCCTATCTTCAGCACAGGGAAAAGGAACTGCTTTGTGGATGAAAATATTTTAAGACTCCAGACAGCAAAAGAGGAACTAGGTATGGGGGAGGAGAAAAGATTTGGACAATGTCTGCTTAATAGGGAGGCAGATTGGGGGAAATTATTTATTTTATTATAGCAATAGCTCTTAGACTTATATACCACTTTGTAGCACTTTACAGCATTCTCTAAGCAGTTTACAGAGTCATCATTTTGCCCCCAACAATCTGGGTCCTCATTTTACCGACCTCGGAAGGATGGAAGGCTGAGTCAACTTTGAGCTGGTCAGGATCGAACTCCTGGCATTTTCATGCCAGTAGAAAACAGATATGCAGTTAAACTTGCAATTAAAACATCAATCAGTTAAAACACGCAACAGAAAAAGAACCAACATACAACACTGCAGCCAATCTCAATTTGATAGCAACCCTAGTTAGAATTCAAAAATTCCTTGAAAAGAGTTATTTTCACGATCCTTTGTTTTGAAAACCCTCTTCTTATTCCCAATATGGAAGCCGTTTCAAGACCAAGTGCATATTTCTTTTTCCTGGCTTGGTTAAAATGTGCCTGGAAATCAGAAGATGAGTCAAAAAGAACAATTGGATTTGAAAAAGAGCAGATCTTCCGAGACCTTTCTTCTCCCTCTTGTTTACCCTCCAGCAGATAATTTAAAGTCATCTGTGAAAAGCTAAAGGTCAGCATTTCCATATAAATAGGAGTTTGAAGTCAGCTCACTTTCTTTTCTGTTCATCATCTGTTTTGTAATACAGGGCAGTAATACAGAACTGCCAAAGTACTTTCTTTTTTTTCTCTTCTACTTCAGAGTGTTGGCTGGGGAATTCTGGGAAGTGAAGTCCACACATCTTAAAGTGGCCAAGCTTGAGAAACACTGCTCTAGCCATATATTTGACTTTCCCTCTTTCATCATATTGCAAAGAAACAATTGGAGACCTTAGGAGATAATGTCCAAGGGGGTGTACAGGCAATCCTCAACTTACAACTGTTCATTTAGTGACCGTTCAAAATTACACTTCCAGCTTCTATTCTATTCTATTCTATTCTATTCTATTCTATTCTATTCTATTCTATTCTATTCTATTCTATTCATCATGAAGAATTGCAGATGACAAACTCTGTTTGTTTTCCCCCTTTTTTGGATTGGTAAGAAATCTAAACTGTTACAGCCTTAAAGGATCTCAATAGAACATTAGCCTCTGTCTCCTTACTTCTTCACCAAGGGAGAGAATGATAATAAAATGAAATTAGACCAGGGAGTTAAAAACAAAAATCAAACAAAACATACTTCATACTCCTTCCTTCTCCTATTTTGTCCACAACAACAGTCCTGTGAGGTGGGTTTAGCTGAGAAAGAGTGACTGGCCCAAAGTCACCCAGCTGGCTTTCATGCCTAAGATGGAACTAGAACTCCCAGGCTCTTTAACCACCACTATTCCAAACAAAAGGCTTCAGAGGGTATAAAAACCTACTTCCCACATGTGCTCGGCCTTCTTCTTTTTCTCTCCTCTTTCCTGCAAGAACCATCTTTCTGGCTCTTCAATAAACTGCAACCTTCTTTCTAAAGCAGTCGCCATGTTGTTTATTTATCCCCGGCTTGGAAGAACCAGGATGAAGACTTTTCTTTCAACAGTTGGTTTGGGATTTGTTTTTCACGCTTCCTTGTTTCTCTTTTTTGCAAGTTCACCTCACATTCTTTTGCAAATATACAAGTCATTTCTTGCTGGGGGTGGGGGGGGGAAGGGGGGATTGGAACTATTTTCCTGATTTGTCAATCTACCTACTTTGTCTTAGCAATTTTTTGGGGTGGGGAGCAGACCAACCAAGCTGGGCTAACCCATACCTTTCAGTCTTGCTGGAGAAAGAGCCCAACAGGGTTGTGCAAAGAGGACCGATGAAATAGCCTGAAATAGCATTTATGGTGTAATGAATTAACAAGAATGGGTGGTGGATGGGAAAAACCAGAACTTGGAGGTTTCAGAGCCCCATAACCAAGGCAATTTTAGTTTCACAGAGGAAAAGAAACCCTGCCCAGCTCCTTAATCAGCAAACAAGAGACCAGGGCAGGAAGTGGTCAAATTAGTTTACCATCCATTCAGAGGAAGAAGGTATAAAATAGCTACAGCGTGTAAAAACACTCTGGTACTACACTTGGTGTGCAAGTCGCTCAGGTTGTCTTCTCCTCGGGTGAATGAGCTGCTGTGCTGGACCAGGAAGTAGCCGTGATGTTCCAGAGAAAACGAAGTGTCTCCTTTGGAGGTTATGGATGGTGGGTCCCTTCCCTTTCCTTCCCCTCCCCTCCCATGCTTCTTGTGTTGATTACTTTATAAGTAACTTAACGTAGTGAGCATATATAGCATTCCTTGTTCTTCTTTTCCCCACAACAACAATCCTATGAGGTGGATTGCATTGAAAGACAATGATTGGCCCAAAGTTGCCTAGCCAGCTTTCATGCCTAATGCGGGACTAGAACTCAGAGCCTCCTGGTTTCTAGGCCAGCATCTTAAGCACAACATCAGACTGGTCCCCTCTTCCTTTTCCTTCCCTCTCCCCATTTCTCCAGGAGTTGAAGGACCTGACATTGTGTCTCCCCCCACCCCTTCATTTTCTACTCCAAACCACCCTCCTGTGAGTTTGGTTGAGCTAAAAGAAAATAATTGAGGGCTTGTCTGTGGCTGAGGGCTTGTCTGTGGCTGAGGGTAGATTTGAACCTGGTACTCCCACTTTTAATGCAGCCCCTTCCTCACTAAACTCCAGTGGCTTTCTATGGATAGTAAAGGTTTGGGACGAGGACATCTTCCTTACTCTTTCTTCCAATTCCCCCAAAGATCTTGCAGTGAAACCCTCTTGGGGCCATTTGCCCTTAAGTGACTTAACATCTTGAGGACTAGGCACTTGAAAGAAGAAATAAGCCAGATGGATTGGCTAGGAAGCAGGGCCTTCTCAAGAGTGACCCCATAGTACTAGATTTACCTTCGGGCTTATCCGTTTGTCTCCAATGAATTGGTTTAGAAAAATTGCCTTGGATTTTGAATGCTTTCAAGTCAGAAGGTGAAGTCCTTTCTTTTCCTATGTTTTGCTTGAAGAACTTTGCTATTTTCTCCAATTCCCTTCAGGCTTTATAAGACTTGGCTGCATTCTGAAATGGTTTAAACGGCTCGTTGGAAAGATCAGCTTTTTGCTAAGATGGTACATTGCTGGATTTGATGTTAGATGTTTTGTAGCGCTGCGCAGCGCTTTGGATTCAGGTGCACAAAGGTACAATGGAGCGGGTGAAGATGCAGACAGATTTGTCCATCTGCAACTCAAAGTGGCTGAATTTTTTTGTAAAGGGGAAGGGGAGGGGGTTGCATGGCTGCCCTGAATGCTGCTGCACCATCCTAGGAAACGTTCCATGGGGTCGGTGCGTCAGGCACCTTGGGAGAGCTTTGATCCAAAAAAGGGGAACAGAAATATTTAAAACTACAAAAAGCATCCTCTAGCAGGGGTCTTCAAAGTTGGTCACTTTAAGACTTGTGGACTTCAACTCCCAGAATTCCTCAGCCAGCCACTTGGCAACTTTAAAACTTGTGGACTTCAACTCCCAGAATTCCTCAGCCAGCCACTTGGCAACTTTAAAACTTGTGGACTTCAATTCCCAGAGTTCCTCAGCCAGCCACTTGGCAACGTTAGGACTTGTGGGCTTCAACTCCCAGAATTCCTCAGCCAGCCACTTGGCAACTTTAAAACTTGTGGACTTCAACTCCCAGAATTCCTCAGCCAGCCACTTGGAAACTTTAAGACTTGTGGACTTCAATTTCCATAATTCCTCAGCCAGCCCTGGCTGGCTGAGAAATTCTGGGAGTTGAAGTCCACAAGTCTTAAAGTTGCCAACTTTGAAGATCCCTGCTCTACAATAACAACAACAACAACAATAATAACAACAACAACTGTAATAATAATAATAATAATAATAATAATAATAATAATAATAATAATAATAATAATAATAATAATAATAATAATAATAAAGTTGGAAGGGACCTAGGAGGTCACCTAGTCCAACCCCCTGCTCATGCTTGCTTGGATAAAAGGTCCCCTTGACAGCAACAGGGGAGCCTCTCTAGATTGTCTCCAGAGGTTTTTAAGAAGAGATTGGACAGCCATTTGTCCAGAATTGTATAGGGTTATCACTTAACGACCACAACTGAGCCCAAAATATCTGTTGCTAAGCGAGATACTTGTTGAGTTTTGCCCCATTTTACAATCTTTCTTGCCACAGTTGTTAAATGAATCACTGCAGTTGTTAAGTTAGTAATCTGGTTGTTAAATGAATCTGGCTTACCCATTGACTTTGTCAGAAGGCTGCAAAAGAGGATCACATGATCATGGGACCCTGCAACCCATCATAAATATGAATCAGTTGCCAAGTGTCTGAATTTAGATCACGTGACTGTGGGGGATGCTGTTATGGTCGTAAGTGTGAAAAACGGTCCCTTTTTCCCAGTGCCATTATAACTTCCAAAGGTTACTAAATGAACAGCAGTAAGTCGAGGACTATCTGTATTCTGCCATTCTTGAATTCTGTCATTCTTCTTGAAGCCCAGATCTGTGACTCAGCAGTTGGCCTGGGAGGGCACCCACTGCCTTGATTGCTGACAATTGTGGTAAAGCATATTTGTGTGTGTTAGCTAGAAGGCACCGAGTGTCACAGCTCTTTTATCTCAGCCATCTGGCCTCACCCATATTTTTTTTCTCACGGTGGAGCTGCCCCTCCTTATCAGATGCTTACTGTGTTCCACGGGCACATTTAACCAGCAGCAGGTTGATCCTTTTGCATAGCTGAAATGTTTTCACCAGGGTCATAATCTACCTTTATTTTTCCTCCTAATGGTTGTCCCTGAGGAACAATGTTTCTCTCTCCTGGGAACATAGAATCCATAGGGTTGGAAGGGACCCCTTCCAGATTCTATTCTATTCTATTCTATTCTATTCTATTCTATTCTATTCTATTCTATTCTATTCCATTCCATTCCATTCCATTCTCCATTCCTTATTCTGTTCTGTTCTCTTCTACTCTACTCTACTCTACTCTGCTCTGCTCTGCTCTGCTCTACCCTACCCTACCCTACCCTACCCTACCCTACCCTACCCTACCTTACCCTACCCTACCCTATCCTACCCTACCCTACTCCACTCCACTCCACTCCACTCCTATTCTATTCTATTCTATTCTATTCTATTCTATTCTATTCTATTCTATTCTATTCTATTCTATTCCATTCCATTCCATTCCATTCCATTCCATTCTCCATTCCTTATTCTGTTCTGTTCTCTTCTGCTCTACTCTACTCTACTCTACTCTACCCTACCCTACCCTACCCTACCCCACTCCACTCCACTCCACTCCACTCCACTCCACTCCTATTCTATTCTATTCTATTCTATTCTATTCTATTCTATTCTATTCTATTCTATTCTATTCTATTCTAGTCCAACCCGCTGCTCAAGGCAGGAGACTCATCCAGGTCATGTGGTTTTCCAGTCTATAAATCATCCAGAGATGGAGCCCCCATATCCTCAGGAGCAAGCTGTTCCATTGATGAATTGTTCTCACTGTCAGGAAATTTCTCCTTACCTCTAGGTTGAATCTCTCTTTAATGAGTTTCCACCCGTTACTTCTTCTCTTACCCTCAGGCACTTTGGAGAATAAGTCAACCCCCTCTTCTCTGTGACATCCTCTCAAGTACTGGAAGATAGTTACCATGTCCCCCCTAATCTTTTCTTGGATAGAGTAAACATACATAGCTCC
>NW_015395745.1:0-2731 GCF_001527695.2 Protobothrops mucrosquamatus | reverse complement strand
CCTTTATCACCTTTGTTGCTCTTATCTGTTGAGACTTTCTAGGGTCTCAACATCTTTTTCAAATTGTGGTGACTTTATGCAGTATTCTAAGTGTGGTTTACCAGTCGAGCATAATGTGGTGTTATCACTTCTCGTGATCTTGATGTTATCTCCTAGTTTGGTTTTTACCTTTATTGTATGCCACCCATGCATCCATGTTATATGGCCTTTTTTTGCGAGATGGATGGCCCTCTAAATTGGACAAACAAACCCATAAATAAAGCAGCCCACCCCGTCCCTTTGATTTCATATCCATTAGATGTAAGCCCAATTCAAATTTATTGAAATACATTAAATTAAGATCATTATGCCCTCTGCATATAACCGTATCAATCTGCTTAATTCCCATGCACTTTCTCCAATTGGCCATGCTCAAACTTATAAAATGCCAGCCATTGGGGGGGGGGGATGGAAGGATGGGGGAGGGACGACTGGAGTTTCATCCATATCTTCAAAGAGATCAGACCTTGGAGTTTTAACTCCCGTATTTCGAATGAAACACTAATCCACTCTCCATAGACCTGTTTGTTCCTGATCGCTGCAAATCAAGAATGTCTGTGCATCTGGGTGGCCACAATCAAAGCCCCACCTCCTTTTTATAGGTATGCCATATCCTATGCAGATCAATTTTATTTGCTTATTTATTTATTTCCTGCCTTTATTATGATTACAAATAACTCAAGATGGCAAACATAGCCAACGCACCTTCCTCCTCCTATTTTCCCCACAACAGCCCTATGAGGTAGGTTAGACTGAGAAAGAGTGATTGGGCCAAAGTCACCCCAGCTGGCTTTCATGGCTAAGTCAGGACTTGAACTCAGGGTCCCCTGCTTTCTAGCCTCTTTCTTTTCCTTAACTTCCCCTCCCTACATCTTGGATTTGCATTATTTCTGCTGATTTACAGGTCAAATGGAATACAGGTAGTCCTCACAACCATTCATTTAGCAACCATTCTGAAGTTACAAGGGCACTGAAAAAAGCAACAAGCAAAGTCAATGGGAGAAGCTGGGTTTGTGTAACCGCATGATTCACTGAAGAACTGCAGTGATTTGCTTAACAATGGTGGCAGAATAGGTTGTAAAATTGGTGCAACTTACTTAACAACCAACTTGCTTAGCAAAACACATTCTAGACCCAATCGAGGCCATAAATTGAGGACTACCTGTATGGGACATAGTTAAAATACATCAAGTGGTATGTAGGTGTTCTAACTAACCAAAGATAGAAGCAACCTAGAACTAAGGAGAGATTTCCTGACAGTTAGAACAATTAATCAGTGGAACAACCTGCCTCCAGAAGCTGTGAATGTTCCAACACTGGATGTTTTTAAGAAGAAACTGGACAGCCATTTGTCTGAAATGGTATAGGGTTTCCTGCCTGAGCAGGGGGTTGGACTAGGTGTCCTCCAAGGTCCCTTCCAACTTTATCATTACTATTATTATTATTATTATTATTATTATTATTATTATTATTATTATTATTATTATTATTATTATTATTATTATTATTATTATTATTAAACTACTATGATGACAGATGGGAGTTTGGAAAGACACGTGTTATTTTATCTCTTTTACAATGGAAACAGCTAGCTGCATTTGGCAACTTATGCTTATTAGCATAAGCTTATATTTATGCTCGAGGACTCATACAACTGCCTTAAATTTCTGCCTCATGCTGTCACCTCTTCTTCATCTACCAAACTGGGTTTGTTTGTTTTTTGATGATGCAAAACAGAGGAGGGAATCACTTGGTGTCCTATTTTCCATTTCTAGTCTGCAAATTTTATGCATAAAAAGGGCTCAGGGTGGAATAACTGAAGGCCACACTGATAATTACCCATAAGACCATTTTAAGTGGTTCTGGAAAGTTCTGTATCCTTTTTGATAGAGACATTTAAGAAATGTAAATTCTTGTCTTTCATGTTTCTTTCTCTCCCTAGTTTGCTTGCCTTTTATCTGGTTTTTGCAGTGAATTGCCTTTGATGCGTGCTGTTGATGTTTAATAAATATGCATCAGTCAGTCCTTTTTGATAAAAGAACTCAGTGATGTGTGTGGTTGCTCTAACCTGGATATAGGGATTGACTGGGATATGCTGGGTGCAGATCGAAAGAACATGAGCTGGAGGTCAAGCAGGAGTCCCTACACCATTTCAGATAAATGGTTGTCTAGTCTCTTTTTGAAAGCCTCCAGTGATGAAGCACCCACAAGTTCTGGAGACAAGCCATTCCACTGACTGATTGTTCTGTCAGGAAATTTCTCCTTAATTCTAGGTTGCTTTTCTCCTTGATTAATTTCCATCCGTTGCTTCTTGTCCTGCCTTCAGGCGCCTTAGAAAATAGCTTGACTCCCTCTTCTTTGTGGCAGCCCCTGAGATATTGGAAGACTGCTATCATGTCCCCCCTCGTCCTTCTCTTCGTTAAACTAGACATACCCAATTCCAGCAGCCGTTCCTTATATGCTTTAGCCTCCAGTCCCCTAATCATCTTTGTTGCTCTTCTCTGTACCCTTTCTAGAGTCCCAAAACTGGATGCAGCAGTACGAAATGAACTTGAGCCACTTTGATCCTAGTTGGTAGATTGCAATTTACTGAGTTAGCAAAAAAACAAAATTAATCTGAATAGGTATTCTGTGGTCTTGTGTATTCTGGGAATTGTTGTTTCAGCCTGGTATACAAACAGATCATCAAATG
>NW_015395744.1:7443-9372 GCF_001527695.2 Protobothrops mucrosquamatus | reverse complement strand
TTTAGGATCGCGGGGAAGACACCCTCCCGTAAAGAAGCGTTTATAATTCCCTGGAGCCAGGCTCGTGTACCCTCCCGAGCCGCCAGTACCAGCCAGGAGGGGCACGGATCCAATAAACATGTGGTCGCATTCAGCCTCCCCAGGATCCTGTCCACATCCTCGGGAGCCACAGAGTCAAACTCCTCCCATATAATCGTCTGGCTAATTATTAGACATACTATATCTGCAGGCCTTGCATTGACTGCCAATAAATTCCCAGTGCAATCCAGAATGCTGTTTTTAAACTATAAAACCATCTAGATACCTGCAGGACTGCTTTCTCTAGCCAGAAATGATCTGCATGAGATAATTCTCCTAGGAGAAATTGCTGATGATATGCCATTTTCATGAGGTAAAGGACACTGAGGTGAGAAACGGTTGTTTCTCAATTATGGTATGGAAAAATCTTTTCCTGGAATAGCCTGACCTCTTTCTGATTGCCTTCAATTATTTGGTTAACTTGTAGCTCTTCTGGAGAACATTTGGGGATTGATTTTTTTTTGCCATAATTATTGTCTCTATTTTCTGTTGAATGATTGCTCCTTATTATTTTATTGTACCATGACCATTGTATGGGATTTTTTTTTATAAGGCACCATTTGAGTATTCAGATGAGCTTCTTAGCCCTCAGGACTTGAATTTAATGGTAGAATGAATGTTTTCCTTTCTATTACAGCTTTGAATTTGGATCTACAAACAATAATGGATATACTTGCAAAAATGTATGCATGTATTCATTAACTGTATGGACTGAAGTTTTAAAGCCCTATACAGTAGAGAGTAAGGATATGATCTTGATGGAGATATGCAGGAACTGGCATATCTCCAGGCAGCCCCTAGGCCAGGGGTGTCAAACTCAATTTCATTGAGGGCCGCATCAGCATTGTGGTTGTCCTCGGGGGGGGGGGTAGGTGTGGCCAGGGTGGGCTTGGCCTACTGGGTAGGTGTGGCTGGAGTGGGTGTGGCCTACATGGTGGGCGTGGCCAGCTCTACATCATTTGCGTCAAGGTGCCTTTGGGGGCCTGGGCAGGAGTGGGACAGATCTGAGGGTCTCTGGCAGAAGGGGGTGGGACCAGGGCAAGTGCCAAGGCATAGTCCACTGGAAGAGCCTGCTGAAACCCCTCCCCTGGAGCCCATCAAGCCAGATATGTGAAGTAGGTGAGGGCCATTTGCTGGCCACTACCAGGTGATGGTGCATTTCTTCATTCCTCACAAAGGGTGACACCTCCCAGCATGCACCCGGGGGCCCCCCGACGTGGCAGGGCCAGTCCCTTGCTGTTTCCAGACGGCCTTGTGGAGCTAAGACTGAATGCATTTCAGCATAAATGGTCACCACAAAATTGTACATTGGCTCCTAGCTGGCCTGGGCCAGGGCCAAGGCAGCGGGGCCCGGTCCCTCACTGTTTCCAGGATGGCTTCGCGGGCCACATGAAACCACGTTGTGGGCCGCATCCGCCCCCCCCGGGCCTTGTGTTTGACATGTCTGCCCTAGGCAAAAGGGGCTGAAACATTTTTTTTAAGTTGACAGCAGCCAGATAACATTCAGAAGCAATTCAGATAGAGGCTTCCCTAATTCACTGAACTAGGAGGAGGAGGGGGGGAGGAGGAGGAGGAGGAGGAAGAGGAATAGCACAATTAGATTTGCAAGATTTTGTTATTGTAGCCATTTAATACATGTAACTTGCCTTTTTATGGAATTGATTTCCTGGTCTGATCTTTCTAATGGGGGACTGACATATATATAGAGAAGTTTATGGCTTTAATCCATATAGAAAAACCTTTGAACTAGCATATCATCCTGAGTTATGGAGAGTCAAATAGTATTTGAAGCAGGGGAATAAATGTTGCAAAGCTTTGCGTAGATACAGGCAGTTAGAGATTTGTGAGCTC
>NW_015395744.1:3137-6878 GCF_001527695.2 Protobothrops mucrosquamatus | reverse complement strand
TATATATAGAGAAGTTTATGGCTTTAATCCATATAGAAAAACCTTTGAACTAGCATATCATCCTGAGTTATGGAGAGTCAAATAGTATTTGAAGCAGGGGAATAAATGTTGCAAAGCTTTGCGTAGATACAGGCAGTTAGAGATTTGTGAGCTCTAATTTTAACCATAACCATAACCCCATATCTGATACATGTCAGCAAGACTAAAAACACTCTCCTCTCTCATCCCAACTCATCTCAAAGGGCTGTTGTGAGGAAAATAGGAGGAGGGAGTGCTGGGTATGCTGTTTGGAGCTTTTGGCCAAAAAAAGGGCTGTAAACCAAATAAATATGTACATATATGCATGCAATGTTTTTTATTTGTTTGTTTGTACTGTGTCTTAGCAAATGTATCATTATCATTGTCATCCATCTTTCCTACAGCGGAGAGGATAGGTTTTTATGGCAGAGGTTAGACTATTTATTACTATCCAGCCACATCATAAATGATGGTTTGGCAAAAGATTAGGCAGACAATAGACACAATTTGCCTGAGCATCTATCCCTGCTCTTAAAATCCACAATACTTGTAGCCAGCCATAATACTCTTTGGTTACATAAACTCGATGTAGATTTCTGTAAGAGCAGGCTGCTCTGATATATTTTGTTCCATGGTATATAATATATTAATGCTAATTATAGTCCTCAGTATATGAACCATATGAGACCTGTTGGGCTGTTATGGTAGATACAAAATACAATAGTCCTTGACTTACAATCGGTTGCTTAGCAACCATTCAAAGTTACAACTGATCCCCCAAAACTCAGTGCACACTCAGTTCTGAAGTTCTGACAGCCAGGCTGCCTCCTCAGGTCACGTGACCACAATTTGGGTGCTTGGCAAGCAGCCCACACTTATGGTTGTTTGCAGTATCCCATGGTCACATGACCATGACTTTACATTTTTACTGAAAACTGGTGTTTGCTTCCAGTTTGGAGCAAAAATGCCACATAGCATATAATTGGTTCACTTAGTGGCCATGGCATTCACTTAATGGCTGTGGAGTCTGCTTTATGACTGTTGCGTTCACTTAACAACTGCTGTAAAAAGTCATCGATCAGGTGAGTCATATGATGACCTGCTTTATGACCATCACAACTTACAACCATAATTTGTAGGCTCTATTACTTTGTAGGTCGGGGACTACCTATACATTATGGTCTATCAAGGACATCTGGGTCAGCCCTTCTCAAGATAATAACACAAGCATTCATTGTGCTCCTTGGCTAACCTATAATTGACATCAGCCTAAATTAGAGCCAAACAAGTTCAGGTGCATATGCAAAAGGCTCCTTTTCTGAATAGAAAACCTTAAATAATCTTTACTTCTGGACTTGCACAGATTTTAGATTGGCTCCACATGTTGATGGTGGAGCTGCAGCTGAAGTATATGTCAATACTGACACTTAGGCATCCATCATCTCAGTTGGTGCATTAAACGTGTTGTGCCACAAGCTAATAAGTTGAATAACAGTTATGGAGTACATAGTGTCCATGTTGCTATTCACAAACAATTCCCCAGAGGCAACTCCTTTTACATACAGAAGGCAATGGTTCTATGGCAATTGATTATAACCGAACTATTGGCACCCAAACTAAAAAAGCATAAGTTTAAGATGTTTGTTTGTATTAGAGGAATATATGTTTCATCTGTTCCTACAGTGGTTCTGATTTCTAATTCCTCTTCCCACCACATTTTCTTCTAAAGAATCTCTTTTCTCTTTCTGTCTCATGCCAAGGCCTCTGGTGGTATCTCCTTTATCATCTGCCTGTATTCTCTTAGGGAGCTCTATCTCACAAACCTAAGAACTGTGACTGTGAAAATTGCAAAGGGCTTGTCTAATTCTTTCTAGAGATCAAGGAGAAAGCGTGAAGTGGAATAAAGTGCCTCATGGTTTGCAGCTGCTCCAGGTACATAAATAATGTGGGCAGAAAAAGGCACTGGCAGCAGCCAAACTTTTGGCATTCCCCTTTTTTTCCTGAAATCTTTTCGCCAAGCTCCACTCAAGCTTTATTCCTTCTTTCTACCCAAAACAGGGACATTCACTCCAACTTGTAGTGCAGCTTGCATCTCGACTCCTTTGCAAGAAATAGTATATATGTTCATGAAACAACTTCTGAGATCAGAATAAGTCATTTTAATTTTTTTAAGAGGAGGAGCCCATCTCAGACCAAGTCAAGCAGCTGAATTACACTGATTTCAGTGGGAGAATCAGACAAAGGCTGAAATGTGTATTTCTGAAATGTGTGTGATACTTGAAGGCTACATTTGACCAATTATGTTAAAAGCATGCAGTTAAAATTATACAGAAAGATAGATCTTCTTAGTTCTGTCTATTTATGTTGAAATGATTGTTTGTTGAAACCAGATGAAAACCCCTGGGGGGGGGGTAAATCTGCTAGATTTATCTTACAAGGACAGAAACAATTCAGTTCAAATGCTTTCACCATATCTACTTTGTGAATCCCATGAATTGTATGCCAGCTCATGTGGATATTTAAGCTTTTATCATGATGTATATGGCACTATTTGATTAATTCTCATTAGGATTCAGACCTCTTTAATCTGAATCCTTGGGTTTGGATTTTATTATTTTGCTGAGTGTGAGTCCCCTTCTTACAAAAACCTTCTAAAGTATCACCTACAGAGCGATGCTTATTGACCATCTTCTAATTTCACAGTACTGCTATTTGATGAGAAGAAGAGCATTGTGTGGCACATTCAGAATAACACTCCCTGCTATGAAGAGCATCATGTTTCAATAGTCATTATGGGAAAATTCTTATCTGAGGAAATAATTTCAAATTATTTTCATTGGTTTTGTTAGTGAAAATCATTCTTACTACTGCAATTTCTATTTGTATATTTTGCAGTCTTCTTGAATTTATAATTTATCCTAAACTGCAAATATACGTGTGTGTGTGTGTGTGTGTGTGTGTGTGTGTGTTCATTTAGAGCTACAATTCTCATCATCCATGGTTATTTTGGCCATGGTGATGGAATTAGTAGTACAAATAATGTGGAAGGACCAGACTGATAAAAGTTAGCTTAAACTCTTCTTTTTTGTGTATATTTGCCTTCAAGGGAGTGTTGAATTTGTGTGAATCCCACAGTTTTCTTGGTAACAAGTGGCTTGCCCTTGTCTCTTCCTTCAGATGATTAAAGACAGTTAAAAACAATAAGTTGCTGCAGAAATATTAGAGAATAATAAGCATCAGTAGACATGAATTTGCACATTTTTAAAAATTCTTTAAAAATCCAGAATACAAAAATCACGTGGGGGGGGGGATCACGTGAAGTATTAATACCACTTTACAATGCCTTGGTAAGGCCACACTTGGAATACTGCATCCAGTTTTGGTCACCACAATGTAAAAAAGATGTTGAGACTCTAGAAAGAGTACAGAGAAGAGCAACAAAGATGATTAGGGGACTGGAGGCTAAAACACATAAGGAACGGCTGCTGGAATTGGGTATGTCTAGTTTAACGAAGAGAAGGACAGGGGACATGATAGCAGTGTTCCAATATCTCAGGGGCTGCCACAAAGAAGAGGGAGTCAAGCTATTTTCCAAAGCGCCTGAAGGCAGGACAAGAAGCAACGGGTGGAAGCTAACCAAAGAGAGAAGCAACCTAGAACTAAGGAGAAACTTCCTGACAGTTAGAACAATTAACCAGTGGAACAACCTGCCTCCAGAAGCGG
>NW_015395744.1:0-2068 GCF_001527695.2 Protobothrops mucrosquamatus | reverse complement strand
TGATAGCAGTGTTCCAATATCTCAGGGGCTGCCACAAAGAAGAGGGAGTCAAGCTATTTTCCAAAGCGCCTGAAGGCAGGACAAGAAGCAACGGGTGGAAGCTAACCAAAGAGAGAAGCAACCTAGAACTAAGGAGAAACTTCCTGACAGTTAGAACAATTAACCAGTGGAACAACCTGCCTCCAGAAGCGGTGAATGCTCCAACACTGGAAGTTTTTAAGAAGAAACTGGACAGCCATTTGTCCGAAATGGTATAGGATTACCTGCCTAAGCAGGGGGTTGGACTTGATGACCTCAAAGGTCCCTTCCAACTTTATTATTATTATTATTATTATTATTATTATTATTATTATTATTATTATTATTATTATTATTATTATTATTATTATTATTTGTAGTAATCAGTGCTCAGTCATTGCAGGGTGCAAATATGGCTGACTGCTTCGTAGTGTTTATTGCCTTATATACAGGTTTCCAAGTAGCAAAAGTTTAACATGGCATCAGCATAGTAACAGCATTTCTATTGGTGAAACCCCTTGCCAATCATTAAGGATAGAAAGCCAGAGGCCCAAAACAGGGGGCAGTTGGCTGTAGCATCCTGTTGTTGTAGGCTAGCTGATATCAGGCAGGCAAGGTCATTGCATTAGCCTGGGTAGTTTCCCACATTGCCATGGTAATGCAGAGAAAAAAGATAAGGAGAGAGAGGAGGCACACAGGCGTCAGAAGGGCAGCGTTCTGCTCACGGCCTCCACCCGGGCCGCCCCTCTACAATTATTATTATTATTATTATTATTATTATTATTATTATTATTATTATTATTATTATTATTATTATTATTATTATTATTATTATTATTATTATTTTCATGAGATACTTCCATGTTTTGCAAGATAGACACTGAGTATTCCTGTGAAAGGAATAGGGTGCACAAAGCTAAAATGTTCTTTGCCTGATTGCAAATATCTTCTTTCTGTGGGTGATCTGGAAGATACATAATTTATAGGTAGGTTGGTACAAAGGGTCAGGAGAGGATTTTCTCAAACTACACAGGCTTAGAGGTCTGTACAATTACCTTGAATTGAAGTCACAAAAAGATAATTACTGTAAACCAACACACTTTTCTTTGACCTTGATAATAAGTTCTCCCATGCAATCTCGTAAGAGTTCACATCTACTGCTAACTGCTTTTTGTGTTGGTGATATACTAATAACAACAAAAACAGCAGGAAACATGGATAGATACACATACAAAAGGAGCTCCACATATACTACTCACTGCATTAGTGTAAATAGAAAGTCTTTAAATAATTTCCAATTATGGTATATACTAATCAGCATTTGGAGCACCTGGACTCTGTTTATGGATTAAATGATAATGACCACAAGCAGGACAGAATCCAGGTCAACAGATGCTAAATAATTCAGTAAACTGATTTATTAATTGAGTGCCATAATTGCCCACCTGATCTTTGACTTGAATTATAGTCCCAAATATAGGAGGTGCTTTCATCAGATGCATTCAAACATGTTATGAAAATCAAAAGTATTATGTTTAAAACGAGATACTAATTCTTTGGTTGGAATTTTACTTTAGAAGCTGCAAACTATGGTTTTTGTTCAGTGTAGATATTCTTAATGAGTTTCTATTTTTTAAAATGAATAATCTAAATAGTCAGACTTTTCAGTTGACCGTTTGACTTTTAATGATAAACAGAAATAATTTGTTTGACCTTTCTCTTTGTTCTGCAACCTAATGCACAGTAGTCACAAAAAGCAATGATGAATGGTTGAGTACTCTTTTCTCTGTTCTTCTTTTCGGTTGATCAGAAATAGCAGGCTGTGTTCCTGGGTCTGCGGGTTTGGGGGGGTTTTTGGTCATAAATTCTTGTTATAAATATCCACTTTAAACTTAGTCCTTTTTGTTATCAAGAAACAAATGATAATAAAAAGAATAAGAATAAAAAAGAATAGGAATGCATCATTGAACAAGAAATCCGAACACAGTGTACGGGAAGTGAAACAAAACTGCAGTTCGTTCCTCTTGAGCTCAGATATCATTTTTTTGCG
>NW_015395743.1:0-9373 GCF_001527695.2 Protobothrops mucrosquamatus | reverse complement strand
AATGGAGAGAGTGGACAACCTTGTCTGGTGCCTTTTTGTATATCTATAGGTTCTGTCAGGTCTCCATTAATAATTATTTGAGCAGATTGTTTTTGATATATCGCTTTTATGGCTGTCTTAAATTGGTTTCCAAAATTCATATAGTCCAATATTTTATTTAAAAACTGCCAGTCCAGTTTGTCAAAGGCCTTCTCCGCATTCCAACCACAACTTTCTTAGCCTCGTTTTCTCTCAATCACACTCATACTCAGGCGCATTCATTCAACATCCATTCACATTTAACCCCCACACACACTTCATAGGAGACCCATCTCCATTGTGTTCAAATTTACTTTTGATTTTCTTCACACAACTCTTGGTTTCCTGTAACAAAGTTTATCAAAAGCAGAGAAAATGACTTTTTTAAAACATTTATGTCTAGCAACAGGCCAAATACTATCTTTCTTCTAGCATTTGAATTTGAACGTATTAAAATTTCTCCAACCATTTTCCTTTCTTTAATAAATATTTTATCTCGGAATATACATTTAATCTATTTGCTCAAGCTTTATGCTGCAATAAGTAATTCAGTTTTCCCAATTAACCACAATTGCCTTAGATTTTCAATACAGGTATTCCTTGGCTTACAACCGGTCGTCTATTGACCATTTGCAGTCATGACAGCCTTGGAACTGATGCTTTATGGCCTATAAAGCACTTCTGGCTGTCATAAAATGTTGTGCTGATTTTCCCAAGTCATATGACTGCATTTTGGTCACTTAGCAACCTGTTCACATTTATGACCTGTTGCCAAGCGCTCTGTGATCATGTGATTGCCATTTCTAATTTTCTCTCCTGGCTTTCCCAGTCAACGGGAAAGCCAGCAGGGAAGATTACAAAGGGAGGGAAGTTGGATTTGAGGTCAGTTCTCCCAGCATGCCGAGAGATTTCCCCCCCCCCCCATGCAAGAGGAGGAAATTTCACAGGCTCAAGGAACAAGCCTCAAATTTGGCAAAAATGCTAGCAAACACCAGCATTCCGAACCTTTCAAAATGAATGTCAACATTTATCACTGGTATTTAAGCAAATACCATCTCCACTTCTCTAAAGGGAAAAACACTTAGCAAACACCAACATTCTGAGCCTTCCAGAATGGTGTTTGCTAGCATTTTTACCAGATTTGCGGTCCATTCTTTAGTGTGCTGAGGGACTTTCCACCAGAGGGTGGGGAGAGGGCTTGAGTATCTGGGTGTAGTAGCATTTGGCTTAAGGACCACATCTGAGAGCTGGGATTGTGGTTGTTGAACAAAACTGTCATGTGGCATCTCACTTAACAAGTGCTTGCTCAACAACCATGATTTTGGGCCCAATTGTGGTTGTAAGTGGAAGACTACCTGCTTATTAGTTTTCAAATCTATATACACCTTGTATCATACTGTATTCACTTCAAATATTTAGACCTTGAAGCAACACATATATGTTTTCACACCCAAAACCAGACTGCTGGTGAAATATGATTCAGAATCCAAACAATTTAAAGGCAGTATGGTTAAATACAGTATATGCAGAAATGGAATGCAGTGATAAAGAGATGGAACAATGGAAATTTCAATGGAAGAACATTACATTTATTCCAAACATTATATTCAGAAAAAATAGTATGTTTTAATGTTGGTATACTATCTCCATTCTGATTGCTAAAATGTTTAATTTATTTTTAAATAATTGCTGGAAAGGTAATAAGCAGATGGGATAATTTTTTTCATATTTGATGGCAATGTTATAAAATTCAACCATTCTGAAAAATGATTCATGCTAGTTTGAAGGAAATTTTGAAAGATGAATTCCCATTTCAGTCTATAATATTTTTACAGGTAGTCCTCAAGTTATGATGACAATTGGGACTGGTATTTCTGTTGCAAAGTGATGCTTTCTTAAAATGTGACACCATGTGACAACACCTAGCAAAGGCAATAAGGACCATGTGGGTCATTGATCAAGGACCTCATGTGAACAGGACTTCCGACTTCCTTCAGCTTCCCTGTTGACTTTGCTAGCAAGAAATGTTGAAAATTGTGATCACATGACCATGGCTCGCATCTTCACTTAAGTGTCCAGATATAAAATAATCCTGTTCTACAATAAAGAACCTTCAGACAAAATAGCTTTTTAAAATAAAAATGTGTTAGTGGGCACCCAAAGATAAGAGATCCTTGTTGTACTCATTTGCTCAAGATAACCCAGAAGTGAAACTACTGCAGAAAATGTGCAATCCATTTCTGGAAGCTCTAATGCTATTCTAGTGATTTTTCATTTTGTACTGTGTTACACATTGAATGTTGACAGTTCTGAATACATAGCAAAAAATTAAGTGTTAATATTATTAGAAATAGTTTATTTAAAAAAATGTGATTCCAATAATATACACAATAATAAGCTTCAGGTTAAATAACAGGTTATATTAAAGATTTTTATTTAGGAATCAATATAATTTAGGAAGTAAATTGTACATGGATTATGCCAATCTGGCTTGAAACATAAAACTATAAAAGCATGAAAAAATTTCATGTACACAAGTTACATAAATACAGTTAATGTTTCTCCATTTAAATGTAAAACATATTATTGTTTAAAATTAATAACAATGAAGTACTTTGTAAAACAAAAAGCAGCAACTATAACAAACATCAAACACACATTACAACAAACGTTTAAGTAAATATTACACTTTTCAAAAATGTAATCAATAGCCAAACACAGTTATTGCATTCAGCTCAAAATATCAAAGTGATTTTATCTTTGAACTTTTAACTCTAAAGCTTAAAAACAATGTATCCTCTCTAGAGCTAGGGAAAAAAATATTAATGTAAAAGTTTAAAGGATAATTTGAAGCCAAATTTCTTTCCAAACAATATTTATTACTTAAATAACTTAAAAGAATATTTATAATGAATCAGGCTATCACCATTTTAAAAAAACATCTATGAAGTAAAGAACCAGATAACTTAAAAAGTAGAAATGTTTCTTCAAAACAAAAATGAAAAACCTGACAAAATAAAGAGGGTCTGGAAAATAGGACTTAAAATCCAAACTTGAGTTCAGTCTTTGTTTAAGAGTTAATAATCTCCATCCCTGTGCCAGTGTTAAAACAGTATGACTGGATTCTGTAACTAGAAACATAAATAATACTAGATGGAAGTGTGTTAGTCTTTTCGAACTCTTCGTTTACGTACTGATTTTGCAGGTCCATCAACAGACCCAGTGCTTTCATCTGCTTCTCTCATCTGGTGGGGAAGGAAAATATAAACGAGAGTTGTCAAAATAAGTTATGGTTCATTATTATCCATCTTGGTTACAACTAAGTATTAAGTTTACTTTTGAAAATATTAATGTTTTTATTTCTTAGAGCATTAAGAAAATCAATAATTACTTTGCATTTATAAATATGGCTTGCTTATGATTCTTTTAAGCATAACTTGTACTACTTATAGAAAGAAGGAGAGAACCAAAATATAGGATACTTACCGAATCCAACATATTTAAGTCAATATGGAAAGGTGATTTTTTTTCCCATATTGACTTAACATATCTACTTTCTAGTGTATTTAGATCCTAATATAGTCTAAATTCACTAGAATTCTAGTATATCAGGAAACAATTACGTCAGTTAGAAAGTTATGGAATGTAATGTCAAATAAAAAAAGATTGGATCCTTTTTCCCATGCTAAATTAACTTTCTGGAAAACCCATCTTTAAAAAATTGGGAAAAGATGGTGATATGGAAAAATTGGATGGAAGCAAGTATATGGACCAATTGACAGATAATAATGAATTTTTAACATATGCTGTATTACAAAATATATCAAATGTAACCCAATGGCAATATTTACATATTTACAGTTACATTTGTTAACAATATTGTTAGCCTTTTCACCTGAGATACTAGAACACCTGGTTAAATCTTTTAGCATAGCTAGCTAGCTATCATCAATAAATCAAATTGATATGCAGATGCTGAGAAATGAGTGGAATAAAGAATTAAGTTATGCAATTATATATAGCTTAAATAATGGGACAGTATCTTAACTTCTACAGCAACGGCGCCAACAATATCTCTAATTATGACTTATATTGTACAAAAAAAATATTTAGAATTTATTAGACTCCATTACATTTGAACCCAAAAAAATTGTTTAAGACAGCTTAAGATAATAAGATAATGCTTCTTTACTATATATATTTTTACAATGTCCTATATTTGGGAGAATGTAGTGGACTATATAAACATGACTGTGTCAAAAGCTAAACTGTTTAGAGAATAATATTCTCTTGAACTATATATATGGTACCTGGAATTTGATAACTGGATTTTGACAACTATATATCTAGCACTTGGATTCTAACAACATAAATGGATTCTCTGTGTCCTTACTATGGGTGAAAAACTGATATTGCAATATATGAAAAATAAATGTATGGCTCCATTTACTCAACGCATTGAAGACCTGACTGCACTTACTACTTTTGAACAAATTGCATACAGACCTAAATTTTGTATGGGCAACTATAATGAAATATGAAAGTCAGGGGTGTTTTTCTAGATCTAGCATATTTCTGCTTTTCATTTTATTCTATTTATACCTTAAAGAGAGTTGGCGGAACTAAAACATTTTACATTTCTGTAATTCTAGTAAGCCTCACCTCATCCTCTTCTGAGTGAGATTTATTATCCTCTTCCTCTTGACTTCTTTCAGCAGTGTCATTTTCTTCTTCATAATCATCATCTTCACCACCTTCATATTCCAAGAGACAGTAATTATTAAATTTAGTACAGTAACGATGAAAAATATAGCAAGGATACATAGATTGTCTGATAAATAAATAACTACAATGAGTTCTCAGGCCAGATTGGTACAGTGGTTAAAGCACTAGGTTAGAAACCAAGAAATCATGAGTTCTAGTTCCACCTTAGACACAAAACCATCTGAGTTCCCTTAGGCCAGTCACTCTTTACAAGGAGGCAATGGCAAACTACTTTCAAAATCTTCCCAAGAAAACTGCAAGGATTTGTACAGACAGTTTCAACTGTCAACTCTGAGTCAAAGGTACACACACAAAAAGGATGAATCTTTAATGTATACAGTAATACAGTCTGTCAATTAACAGATTACATAATTATTCAATCTCACATTCATATTACTCAAATTTTGTAAGTAATTTTATCTCAATCAACTTTTTTGTCATTTTGCATTTGGGTCATAATAGCACTTGGAGAGAACCTGAAATGGGTATTTATCGGATGAATAGAGCAAATTGAATGCATGTCCATCCTTTCCCCTCCCTTTATGATGCTGATGACTTCCTGACATTACGGTGGCTATGGATAGGGCCATTCCTCTCCTTTCCTTCTTGCTATGCTTTCTCCTGCTAAGGAACACTTCAGACTTGTTTTATTTTTTTTCTCCTTCTCTTATACTTTTAGAAAAAACATACTTTGGTTCATATGCAGAATAGCTCCACATTGTTTCATTACACAGACCAAAACATCTATTCCAGATGGAATGCATGGAGCAGTTAATATACAGAACATCTGAATACCTTCAAATAACCACATCGGAAATGGACTAGTGGGATTACGGATTTTATTGAGGAACTCTGGATGTGTATTAAAGGGTGACATAGACTATATATAGCAAGTATGGAATATTTAAGAATAATTTTCCAGCTTGGAGTATGTTTCAAGTGGTTCAGAAACTAACGTAAACTACAATTTTGCCAGTTTATCAGAGTTTCAAATAAATATTATCAAAATCTCTTACCTCCTTCACCAATATTTTCACTGATTTTTTTTATTTCATCCTTTTCTGATATTTCTTGTTCTAGTTCTCCTTTTGTAATTGGCTTAGCTAAATCAGTTTTTTTGTAGTCTATATCTTCATCCATTTTCTAAAATAGAAGGATTAATTATCTGATATTCAGACTTAATTTTTTCAAAACATTACAAAGCAGTTGAATGTCCCATGCTTGCCAATTTCCTTTCCTTCTTTTTCTCCCACTACAATATATTTCTAAACATATTTTGAGCCAAGAACCGATCAAACAAATTACTGATTTTTATAATAAAAATGAGATAGATACCTTGGATGGCCAGCAGAACAATATGCCCATTCCTATAGGTAGTGCCAGCGTTAAGATATAAATAATCCAAAGCCACGGGCGCTCTTCTGCAGCAGTTACCAACTGGCTGAACATACCAGGCTAAAAAAGCAAAGGTCATGCACTTATTTTAGAGCTCAAGCTTCATGGAATTTTCTTCAATACATTATTTTTTTTTCAAAAATGTTGATCAATCCATGCGCTATATCAATTATAAGCAAGAGTGTTAATATGAAAGAAACATCTGAACATAAAGAAGCCACTATCTTAATTATGTTCTATCTCAAATTAACAAAAATTGGTGGATCACACATCTGGAGGAAAAAATATAGTCATTTGCTTCATGAAACGAGAATGTTAGTGATTGAGGTAACTAATATTTAAAAATAAAAGTTTTGTTCTCAAACAGATTTTTATCATAATCCAAGAATTGATAATATAATGTTGTATTTTCTAAACAAGAATTCCTTTCTACTACATTTTTTTTAATATTCTTTGACCATTCTTCTCATGCTAAAATCAGGCTACAAAATATGCTAAGAAAGGAAGGGTCTGCCTATTATTAACATCTCTTATGAGACTTCTCCCAAAGTCATTGGTATGAAGTCAGTTATATATTTACAACTAATACATATGTACATACATGGATTCACAAGTGGCAGCAGTTTTTAAAGGACTTTTGCACAGAAATATCTTATGCACCACTTGCAACCATTCCTTGATTGAAAAGTCATGCTCACAATTACTGATGTTATAGTTACTTTCCATTCAGTTTATACTAGCACATTCTTTATAGGCTGTTCCTTGGAAAGCATTTGGAAACTACATTTCATACAAAATATGACAGCAGAGGCAGTGGTAGGTGTTTTTCATTATATCTGAGTGACAACTGCACTGATTCCCATTGACTTCTGAGTGCATTCCAAAGCTACCTTCAAAATCATACATGGTTCTGAACTAGGTATCTGAGTGACCACCTTCTATATTTGTCCTGTGACAAGATGGGCAGCAAGCAAATTTAATAAATAAATAACAACATTCATCTACTATCCAATCAAATTGAATAGGGGAAGCTTCCTCCAGGTCCTATATATTTGTGAACACCATCTAATGGGACTTAGAAAATGGGAATTTTCAATCTCTGCCCAAATGTTTTGGAGCTCTATCCTTACAAAGACCTACCTCTTCACTCATGGGTCTTTAGGAATAGTAGCAAGAAAGAGAGTACATAAATAAATAAGAGATGGGAGGGCAAAGGAAACAAAGCCCTTCACCGTAGTGAAATCTAATCTTTTAGCATCACAAACCTATTCAAGAAATATTTGTCATTAACTCCTGAAATTATTTAACTAGGATATCAACTTTTTTTTTCTTCAAAAGTATACAACACTCAATCTCTTGATCCACTAGATTTGTACTGCATAAATGGCATGATGTAACGGGACTGTTCAAATGGGTATTATTATATTCAAATGATGATTATTGATATTGTGAGCATATGTATAAATCAAACTAGACAGAAGACCTGGCCATGAAGACAAAAAGTTGCCCAAATCTCAATAAATTTGTTTACTATGTTAAAAAACATCAAATGACATCTTAAGCGCCTTGTGTAAAAGTAAACAAAGCATAAAAGCAAGATTCTAAGGTTAATATAATCAAACTCATCCATTTCTCATCCTTGGGCAATCAGAATGATTGATTAGGAAATCATTATTAGTAAATGAATACAAAACATTGAGCATAATCAACATAATAAATAACATAATAAACACATTAAAAATTAAGTATCATTGGAATTTTGAAATGGTATGCATTTCAGGACTTTTTTGCAGCAACTGTATGTATTTGAGACAAAAATATAATCAATTCTCACTTCGTTGGCACTTGCAATCAATTTTTTAAAGCCCCAGCCATCTGCTGCCCATCGATCAGCAACTTCTTTGTCTGAACATATTATGAAGTTATCAAAGTAAATATTAGATGTCATAGACCAGAGTTCTAAACCCATAGCATCAACAGTAGTCATCTGAAAAGGATGAGCATCTTCAAAATAGTCAGGATTAGGAATTTTCTGAGGACTCCATATACCCTGTAAGACGAAAATAATAGAATCCATTTGAAAGAAGAAAAACATTAATAACCTAATATGACAAATAGAAGGTTGGCAACCATTCAAAAATGAAGCTTCCCATTATTTTAGAGTGAATTCTAAAGGTACAGATAAATCAAAAGTATTTTTACATAATCCAGCCTCTGGTTCCCATTGATGAATTCAGTCTGTAATATTTTATGGATTGGAAAAGAGGGCTTAGTGCATCAATTAAACTAAAATATTAACCTGTCCCTGAATTGTATTTGTGGCACAATATGAATAAGTTATTTCTCTGTATATTTAGTCCTTTTTTCCTTTCTTTATGGCATGAGTAAATGAGGCAGTATAATTAACCCCAGCACAAATTTCTAAACTTATGAAATTGAAAACAATGGTTTATTAGAATTCTTCTCATTTGATTTTTTTGCACAGCAAAAGAAAGAATAAAAAATCAAAAACTAAGTTGAAGTTTGCTCATCCAAACAAGGCCACCGTCAATTGGTTTAATGATAAGAAGAAATATCTTACTGACGTAGATAGTTGCTTGTGTTAAAGATTTTTATATTTCATTTGGAGTAATACTGTAATTCATACATCATGGTCCAGGATCTTTTAAAGCAGTGGGTACTATTTCCCATTATGTTGCAAATGTCAAAAATAAAATTAAATAAACTAGATTTTATAATAATTGGACATTGTGAAATTTTAATTTTGACCCAACAGTACCATATACAGATGCTATAGATCAGGGGTATCAAACTGCCGGCCTGCGGGTCAGATGCGTCACGCGGAAGCCACGCCCATCCTATTGCCAGCAATGGCAAAACAGTCCCGATATGTTGCACGTCACGTGACGTCGCGAGTTTGACATGTCTGCTATAGATGCTACTTTGCCAATTTTCTAGAATATAAGTCCTCTTGTGCTTTCAAATAAGTCTACACTGATCAGATACCTTCACAGATTCCATTAAACAGATCCAACTCTATTTACCTTTAGAAAAGCTATTAAGACCTGTCTTTTTTTCCAGGTATTTGGATCTAGTGAGTGAAATCTCCTTTTGATTGTTTAATTATCTCATCTATCTATGGAGATTCTCAATAATGGTCGTGAAGAAGCTTCTTGGATGAGAAGCGTTTTCAAAG
>NW_015395742.1:5549-9376 GCF_001527695.2 Protobothrops mucrosquamatus | reverse complement strand
CATTCCAAAAATGAAGCACGGCAGTGTGTAAAATACAGGCTAATGAAGAGCGACACCTCCAACAGATGAGAGCCACATTAATTAACACAATCCCTAGCTCATGCAATACTGTTTCATTTAGTGCTAGCAAACTTATTGTCACTGATTTAAGAGTGGGATATGGAGGGAGGGGGCATAGGGAGAGGCTAATGTTTTGCTTCCCTATTTCTGGCAGAGAAAGATGATTTAATTGTAGGTATCTGGAAGGAATTCTTTGTTTCGCCCTCAGGACTCTACAAGGAGAGGATAAGCATATACAACCACACATTTCTAAATGTATATGTATTTTTTTAAATAAAATAAAAAAACTCACTTTTCAATCAACAGCTTCTTGTGTTCTTTTTTAAAGTATGCCAGTTCGTTCCATACTGCATCAGAATTTTCTTGACGCAGATGCTGAGGATCTGAACGCTCTTTTCCATTCTTATTGTTTCCAGGCCTGTAAATTTAATGAAACAATTTTCTGTGAAATAAATCACTTTTAAATGCCAGGTTTTTTAAAAGCTTCAGCACTTGATATTGCTATATTTAGTGAAATTATTGAAGCTCTCCTAAACGTTGATCTAAATAAATAAATCTTAAAGATGATAAATTGGAGATAGGATGCCACACTTGAGACTTGATATGTTTCTGATAATAGTGTAATCTCTCTCATTTAATTAAAAGAGAGAAATAAAAGGTAAAGATGTCAGAGATTCAGTCTTAGGGAAAGGTTTAGAATTATGAATACTAAAAATTCTTTAACTAAAGCAAACTCCTGAATAAAGAATATAAACTTGTCCTATTTTGAAGCAGAAGAATACTAAATACTTTAGAATCCTATATTAAAACAGAGAAACAAGGTGGAAGAAGAAGATGGTTATTAGGAAAATGCAAGAAAGTGAATTTTTCTACAGAATTAAGAAAAATGCCAAAACATCTATTAATCTGTGGATCTGAAAGTTGAGAAAATCAGTGAAAATGTAAAATCTGAATGATTTAAAAGGCCACCACTTGGAAAACCAAATAGTTAAATAGTTACAGACAACTGTGAAAACAAGATAGAGATTATTTGGATAAAGAAAATTGTTGTAGCAGCAATGGCCAGAAATATTGGAAATCAATAATAAAAAAAGGTTATGGTATTAACAGCTCCCATGCTTAGAATCTGGATCACACGGAATGAGCCAAGCTAACAGAAATTTGACAATAGAGTTGGGTAAAAGAACTCATAGTGATCCTTAATAATTTCCTCTAGAAACAGACAATACAAATTCAACCCAGTTGACAATAAGAAAAAAATAATGTAGTATCTATAAAGTATAGGAAACAGATGGAGTAGCTCTGCAATCATTATTTACTATGTGTTTGCTCAGAACACTTCTACTACCTCAAAACAAGGAACTGTACATGGGAAGCAAATGCAAAGACAGTGATGTGCTTGAAAAAAGCAAGTCTACTACCACAAATCTGTGAATTTTAAAACTAGCATATTGAAATGGTATCCAACGTTATGAAAACAGATATTAACAGTCATGCATCAACAGTCATGCATCAATTGTTTTAATTATGATATTTAACATTCTATCTGACTGATAATCAAAACAGGGCAGTCTAGTTGTGTAACTAATTAAAATCTTTGCTCAAATATGAAATTCTTTGGATGGCATTGAACAAAGTTTTATCTTTCAGTCAGTTCTTTCAAGGCTACAGAAATGTTAATGTACAATTACATAAGATCAAGTACATCTTGATTAAAAAAAGATTCTAAGATGGTGGCATCTGCATTGGCTCTCAAAGGTGAAAAAGTTTTGGAGGGATATAGGCCACATGATTGGGAAGGCTTTAATGTGTTTGAGCAATGTGGTAGGACTCCCTAGAGACTAAAATGGACGTTCTGAAACTTGAGCTGGCCACAAACAAGGAGTGTATATCGAGGTGGTGACCCTTTGAGAGCTGTATGCAACGAAATTTCATTTTGATGTATGCCGATTGGTGTACATTCAAAGTGACAATAAAGTTGTTGTTGTTGTTGTTGTTGTTGTTGTTATCTCCTTAATACCAGTTTTATGCCTGAGAATAGTTCAACTGTTTTAAGTGCTTCTCAGTAGCATGCAGCCACTTCTTGGTTAACAATTTCTTTTGTTAGTGACCATTCACAAATATGATTGTAATAATTGGGTTAGGGTTTCCAACCTAAATGTGCATTTATGACCACATTTTGTGCACTTGACAACAAAAGCCTTCAGTGTGAAAATGATTATGGTCTGGTCAGGTTCTGGTAGCAGTGCGAGCGAGCTGGAAGTTCCAATTAACTAATTAAAGGGAAAAACCGGGTCAGGAATAGGACCTCATAAGAAAGAATTTTGTCTGAATGAGATAGCAGCAACCAATGATCTTCGCAGTCTGTCTCTCTCTTCCACTCCCCTCTGTCACAAACACACAAGTTCACTTAGCTACCATTTTGGTTAACAGCAAAATTGTTAGAATGGATCATTGATTACTGCAACAAAATTGCTATATGTACATAGATGGAAAAATTCAACTCTATCCACTGTGTAAGCAAGGTGAAATTTAAAGATCTTGCTGAGATGGATAAACTAACTTTTTGGATTAGAGTAAACTCATTATCTACATTTACTGGTAAATGGAAACCTTCTATGGACTTTTTGCATAAAAAAAAATGAACTTGTGATTTATGGCTCAGTATCATGATGTAACCTTATATACTTATAACTCCTGCAAAGAATATCGAAAGCCACTTTGCATCTTTTCTTTCTTTTCTTGCACTTTTTGCTTCCCCCCACTTTTTCTTCCTTATTTTCTATTACTTTGTGTTAGTTTTTATCTTTAAATTTTTTAAAGAAAATTATAAAATGAAAAAGTTCTCCATTAGTTATTCATTTATGGTTCTATATCAATCATGAAAGCAAAGTACAATTATAGTAAATTAAAAAATATATAAATAACATTACATTTAAAAATTGAAATAGTTAATGATATGGGGTTTCTAAAAGCCATGGTTATTGGTAAGAATTTTGCAGCTTTCTTAGATTTACAGTCAGTATAAATCAAAATAGAAATGGAGCTGCGTACAAGAGATGGTTTTTGACTTCCCAAAAATCTCAGTGATGTCATTAATATAAAATGAACCCTACTGGGGTACGTTAACAAGTAGACCTATGACCTGTTAGGTCACCTAGCTGGATACCCTTGACTTAGATAGTAGTGCTATAATGTAGCACTATAATTAGTTTAGGTATATGTCAATCAATAGAAGTGCCAGCTAATTTTCTCCAGAGTCTTACATGGGATATTGAATCAAAGCCTGCCCTTAAGTCTATAAAGGCAGTGTAAAGAGTATCTTTAGCCAAGTTATAAATATTTCTCAGCAAGATGATGTAACATAATGCACTAGACCAGGCCTGTCCTAACCACAGCCCACATGTGATCATGGAGAGCTGGTAATGCAGCAAGATTGTAAACCTGTACCATCATTATGAGATTTATATACATTAACTATATTATATAGTTTAGATGTGGCCCAAGACAATTCCTCTTCACTCAATGTGGCCCAGTCAAGCCAAAAGACTGGACACCTTCTAGACCATGATAAAGCATCTAATCTGGACTGGATTATTTGGAATGTAATTTTGCAATGTACCAGGACGTGAGTTGTACATAAGGGAGGAGAATGATAATCC
This sequence comes from Protobothrops mucrosquamatus, assembly GCF_001527695.2. NCBI lineage: Eukaryota > Metazoa > Chordata > Lepidosauria > Squamata > Viperidae > Protobothrops > Protobothrops mucrosquamatus. Next base: position 5,654 of record NW_015395742.1, on the reverse strand, counting down.
AAGAAGCAGAAGTAGAAACATTCATAGACGCTAAATCTCCAGTGTCAGAAAGAACCCAAGCAGACAGAGAGCAAGTGGTGGATTTTGTCCTAAAACTTGTAGAAT
>NW_015395742.1:0-2762 GCF_001527695.2 Protobothrops mucrosquamatus | reverse complement strand
AAAATACACCAATAACAATTACAAAATTAAAATTAGTTAAAAAGAAATATTTAAATGTTGTCTAATTAAAATATGATTAAAAACCCCTCTAAAAATTGCCCTAGGCCAGTCCCGCTTGTTGGAATAGCCATGTCTTGAGGGCGCGGCGGAAGGAAGGGAGATCAGGGATCACCCTGATCTCTGGGGGCAGCTCATTCCATCAAAATGTATCAAAAGTCATATTTGAATTTAATATATATAATCATTCCACTGAGTTGTGCAACTTACCTGCCATAACCTTCCTCCAATTCCTTTAACTGATTTTTTACTGCCCTGTAATTGATCTGTAACGTCTGCAGACGTTTCTTACGTTTTTCATGTGCTTGTCTCAGCTCATCATTTTCTTGAATCTGCATTATAGCAAAACAAATGACTCAGTAAATCTTAAGATCTTAAAGTGACAATTTGCTATTCTTGAATTTCTTATTGATGGCTATCTATTAATATATAATTTATTACACCTAAATTATAATTCAAAGAATTCAGTGTTAAATAACAAATGTACTTATTCAAAAGTTACAAAAATTGCTTGGCTAGAACCTAAAGAACTGTACAACTGGTTTTGTATGCTCAGCATAAATTTGGATTTGTGCATCTTAAGGAACATTCAAGAGCACTGTAAACTACTTTTGAAACTATGTGAATTTTAAAGCAATATGCAGCATGCATACAACTTGAACAATATATTTATAACACTTTATATTATACCATATACTTATTTTATCATCAAAGAGTTCCTTTTGCAGTATGGTGAGCATTTGTAATTTAATCTTGTACAACTTTATGAAACATAAAATACAACTGCAAATAATATCACACAAATCTACATTATATCTACATTTGGGGTATTATGTAAAATTATGATCATCACCTCTGAAAATGGATGTTAACACTGATGTGAAAAGTATAGAAGAATATAACCAAAACCCTAAACCAGACATATCAAACTCGCGACATCACGTGACGTCGCACAAAGTATCGGGATGGTTTTGCCATTGCCGGCAATGGGGTGGGTGCGGTTTCTGGATGACGTGTCCGGCCCGCGGGCCGGCAGTTTGACACCCTTGCCCTAGACTTTGCTGATGGAAAAAGGCTAAAATATTTTGGACACTATAGCCAAACCCCCAGAAACAAATAAATAATAATAAAAAAAACCTGAGGAAGGATATGGTTAAGTTGCACAGAATAATGCATTTATTGAGATGGTTAGACATGTAAATTGAATGGATGGATGGACAGATGGAAGGATGGATTGATAGACAGATAAATCAATACTGTAAATAGGATTAATATATAAATAAATGCAGTAACTTTCAAATAGCTGTGGTGATGCAGTGGTAAGAATGCAGTATTGCAGTCTAATTCTACATTCCCACTGCCAGCAGTTCAATTCTGACCGGCTCAAGGTTGACTTAGCCTTCCATTCTTCTAAGGTCGGTAAAATAAGGATCCAGACTGTTGGAGGCAATATGCTCACTCTGTAAAATGCTTAGAGAGGGCTGTAAAGCACTACAAAGGGGTATATAAATCTAAGTGCTGTTGCTATGCTATTGCTAAATATCTAGAGTTACAAGGTTTGGAAAGCATTGATAAGTATTGCATAAAAAAGTTAAAATTAATCTGGACTTTAAAAATAGTTTTAATAGACATGACATATTGAGGACATGGAATAGATATAAACCCAAGTTGTATCTTTAAAAAAAAACTGTATGGATCTCAGTTCAAGAAGCATATTATAAAAGAGGAAACAGCTGACAAAGACCAATGCTTGATGTACCAGGAATTATTGGGAATCTATCAAGGGGAATTTAAAAGCAAATCAAGAAAGCAATTAATAGCAGAAGGATATCATTCTTAATGGCTTTCCCATTTACAGTTATCAGAAAGACTCAAAATGGACAAAAGGTATAAAGTTTTATTGAAATTTGAAACAAGGAAGACAGGTTAAAAGATGTATGATAAAATGGGCTAAGAATTTTGGTTATAATATACAGATGGATCAGTGGGAAAATATGTAGTTAAAAGGGTTGAAATTTATACTGTGCTATGATCTCAAAAAAAAAAATCTTATAAAATGTTGTGATGTTGATACATGGCACCAGAGAAATTATTTAACAGGTATGAAGGCACTTCAAAGTGTATGTTGGAAATGTGAACAACATGAATAGACATTCTATCATGCTTGGTGGATATGTAAAAAAGATTTAAAAATTGATACAAAGTATTTTCTAGAGTAATATTTTATTTATTTATTTAAAATATTTATGTAGCCGCCCATCTTTCAGCCAACTCTGGGTGACTCTCCATCAAAGATTAGAAAACACATACAATCATTTTAAAAACTATAAAGCACAACCAGTTAAAACATAAAACATGAAAAATAACAAAAACCTAATACTAATCCATGCTAACTGACCATGTAATCTCCCAACATTTGGGGGGGAAAGTCAAGTCTTTAAGGCCTTATGGAAGGTTAAAGGGATGGAGGTCTGCTGAACATCAAGGGCAAGATGTTCCATAGCGAAGGGGCTGCCACAGAAAAAGCACGCATCCCAACTTCCATTAGATGACAAAATGTTTCCTTTTATGACCGATGAATAAACAATTAGAAAAAAGCCATTGGCCACCCTAACTTCAGCCTTCCCAGGTAAGCCAGACAGGAAACAAGACTAGATGAGCTAATTCTACTTTATCATAAGGCTGTACTAACAGAATCTTGCAAA
>NW_015395741.1:0-9376 GCF_001527695.2 Protobothrops mucrosquamatus | reverse complement strand
GCAAACTTTGCTCTCCTTTGCAAAGAAGCATCTATTTCAGTGGTTCTCAACCTTTTTAATGCCGCGACCCCAACCGGTCATAAGTCGAGGACTAAACCGGTCGTAAGTCGAGGACTAAGCCGGTCGTAAGTCGAGGGCTACCCAACCGGTCGTAAGTCGAGGACTTTCCCTGCCCGGGAGCGCCGCGCATGCGTGGTTCCGCCCCCTGCGCCGGCCGAGGCATAGCTGGCAAGCGGCAGAGACGGAGCAGGCCGACCACCAGCTGGCCCAGCGCAAGGGAGGTAAGGCACCCGCCGGAAAAGGGGGGAAAAAATGGCGGACAAAAAAAATGGCGGACAGCCTTGCTTGGCGACCCCCATGAAATGGTCGATCGACCCCAAATGGGGTCCCGACCCACAGGTTGAGAACCACTGATCTATTTGAAGCTTGGGAGCGCCCAATTATTAAGAAATCATTTTCTTTCCCCCCCCCCAAATCACGAGTCTTTGCTTATGAACTTCAAAAAGAGCCAGTTGTTTAAAAAAAAAAAGTGAAGTTTTCATTCTCCTCAGCTGAATTTATGTGTGGTGTGTAATTAACATCTTCCCCCCTCCGCAATAATTTGGAGCTAATTTTGACTGAAATGAGACATGTGAAGAGTTCCAGAAGAAAAGAAAGATACCCAGTGGCAGAATGATGGAACACAGGTAGTCCCCTGCTTTCAATAGCTCATTTAGTGACTGTTCAGAGTTACAACGCTGCTGAAAAAAGTGACTTACGACCGTGTGTCACACTTACGACTCTGGCAGCATCCCCACGCTCACGGGATTAAAATTTGGACATCGGCAACTGGCTCATATTTATGACCGGTCGCTGTGTCCCTGGGGTCACGTGATCCCCTTTTGTGACCATCTGACAAGTGGGGAAACCAGACTCACTTAACAACCGTGTTGCTAGCTTAAAAACTGCAGTTATTCACTTACGAACCGTGGGAAGAAAAAGTGATAAAATTGGGCCAAATTCACTTAACAAGTCTCTTGGTTAGCAACAGTTTGGGCTGAATTGTCGTCGTAAGTCGACGACTACCTGTGTTCAGGATCTCCAGTTTTTAAGTTCATTTGTTCACTTTGGAGCCGAATGACAAAGAGTCTACTTTTAATTGTAGACAACCAGGGGTGTGTGTGTGTGTGTGTGTGTGTGTGTGAGTGACTGCTTCAGCATGTGGCTTGTCGCTTGTCGCTTCCTTTGTCCAAATCAATTTTTTTAGCTGTTAACCAATTCAGGTTTCACTTCCCTTCTCAAAAGACACCTGGAAGGAGAAGGAGAAGGAAAGACAAAAAAGCGTAGCCCTTGAAACGGGTTCACATTTAAATTTACAGCAGCAGTTTTTTAAAAAAAACAGATTCATACACAAACCTTGTGGGGAAGGAGAGGAGATTGTAGTAGATATTTAGAGATATAAGAAGAATCCTGTTTGATCCAGCTGCTGGCCAGTAAAGTCCAGCATTTTGAGCCACACAATAACCAAATCTGGCACATGGTTTTAGCACTCGCAACAGCACTTATAGGCCGCTTCACAGTGCTTTACAGCCCTCTCTGGCTGGTTTACAATGTCAGCATATATTGCCCCCAACAATCTGGGTCCTCATTTTACCGACCTCGGAAGGATGGAAGGCTGAGTCAACCCTGAGCTGGTCAGGATCGAACTCCTGGCAGTGGGCAGAGTCAGCCTCTAACACTGCCTTCTCACCACTGCGCTACCAGGGCTCCATCTTTTTGGGGGAAGGAGCTTGGGTCACAGTTTGAGGGGAAACCTGCAAGACTGGCATCTGGAATTCTTCTCTCCCAGTGGTGACTAGAGCTGAAGAACAAATGGAACAAAATCATATGTTCCATTGATGGGCAGGGTCACTTTCTTCCCAAGGACTAATCGGGGCGTGTGCGTTCCTGCGCCTGCATGGCTGTGTGAGGTTCTAATTGGGGGGGGTACGTAGATGGGGCATGTCTGTGTGCCCACCTCCCCTCATGTGGTGTCTCTTTGTGCTGGGAAGCATGGGGAGGGCTGCAGAGGCTCCACTCCAGATCACATGACCAGGGAAAGGTGAGGTTTTAGAATGGAGCATCAGCAATTTTCCAAGCCTTTTGCCCGTTTGTCTCGGCTGTACGGTTGCAACGAGAGATATAATTAATAATAATAATAATAATAATAATAATAATAATAATAATAATAATAATAATAATAAAGTTGGAAGGGACCTTGGAGGTCATCTAGTCCAATCCCCAGCTCAGGCAGGAAACCCTATAGTACCATTTCGGACAAATGGCTGTCCAGTCTCTTCTTAAAAACTTCCAGTTTTGGAGCATTCACCGCTTCTGGAGGCAGGTTGTTCCACTGGTTAATTGTTCTCACTGTCAGGAAGTTTCTCCTTAGTTCTAAGTTGCTTCTCTCCTTGATTAGTTTCCATCCGTTGCTTCTGGCCAAATTGTATATCTTTTAAAATCTTTCTTTGGTTGGTCCATCTTCCATCCTCCAACCCCAATTTTATTTTCTTTGCTTCTGTTGTTTGGAATTATCCTGCTGGATAAAGGCCTGGACCTTTTTTAGCATCCTACCTTTCCTGAGTTCTGTATATGAAAAAGAATAATAATGTGGAGCCAAACAAGATATCCTTCAGGGGAGCCTCTCCCAAGCTGGACACCACCAGAGGCTCTGGGCTCCCAAAAACCACAACTTATTTATCTTTCATTTATTTATTAAATTTATATGACTCTCCAATTCCTGCACAGGTTGACTCTGGGCTGTTTACAACTTGCAGCTGTATTGGCTGGGATTTCTGACAGTTTGGCATCTTTTCCTCCTCTGGGTGATGCCAGTTTTGGGGGGGGCACCACCAGTGCATCACCAAGCATGTAAATTTGGAGAAACAGAACCAGCAGGGGGATATCAGTTTGGGTTTGGCAGGGTCTTAAATCCCTCTTTTCACATCCAGCATCTGCTCGAACGCTCGTGGTATGCCGTGACCGAGACCTGCCTCGCCTTTACCGTCTTCAGGGATGACTTCAGTCCTCGTTTTGTGGCTCTCTTCACCCTCCTCCTCTTCCTCAAGTGCTTCCATTGGCTGGCTGAAGACCGGGTGGACTTTGTAAGTTATGATCCCGAGTTTGTGGGTGCGAACGTGAGGCTGTAATAACCAGGTCAAAGTAAAACTGGTTTTTCTGCTTGAAGTGTTAAAAGCCGTGTGTCAACGCTGCTAACATCGCATGTTCTTGCATTGACAATAAAGGCAAATGTAGCCATCTTTTACCTTTTGCTTTTAGAGTTAGATGAGGCTGGGAGGAGGGAAGTGAACGAGAGTCCAGCTAGACATAACAACACTAAACTTAGTGTGAGAATCAAGGTTATTGTAACCAGAGCTGATAAGGAATTGGCGGGCTGGAGAGCTGGAGAGGAAGCCTGCGCTTCAAGCTAATTTGGGAATGTGATTTATGACTGTTAATTGGAGGAGGGAATTGTGCTTTGATATGATGTGCCCAGGGGAGGGGAATTCAGTTTTCGGCTTCGATTATGCACTGCCGATACTATGCTAACTCAAAATAAAGATTCTTTAAGGTACACAATGCCTCAAAGTTCTTTCGAAGAGTTTCATCTGTCGGAACCATGACAGTGAGACCGTAATAACCAGGTCAAAGTAAAACTGGTTTTTCTGCTTGAAGTGTTAAAAGCCATGTTTGTCAACCTAGGCCACTTGAAGAGCTGTGGACTTCAACTCCCAGAATTCCCCAGCCCCTTAAACTTTCTTTTTTTCCATTCTAGATGGAGAGAAGTCCCAACATATCTTGGCTCTTCCATTTCCGCATTGTCTGTAAGTACTTTTTTATTTCATTTATTTTATGGATTAAATTTCTATTATTATTTCTTTTACTCTCCCTTATTTTTGCCCCAGCCGATGGCTGCCTCTAAAGTTGTGGCTTGAGACTGGATCCCAGTCTGGCTTCTTGAGAATCTAGCCATAAAATCTATGTGAAAATGACAGGACAGCCACTTGCCCGGAATGGTATAGGGCAGTGGTGGCGAACCTATGGCACGGGTGCCAGAGGCGCCACTCAGAGCCCTCACTGTGAGCACGCGTGCCGTCGCCCCAGTCCTAGGCCTTCAGCTGGGTTTTATAAAATCTTTTTGCTTTAGGCCTCTGCCGCCGTGTGCAAAAAAAAAAAAAAAAGTTCAATCAATCAATTTCAACTTCTCACAGAAAAAAAAAAGATCTCGCAAAGTTGGAATTGATTGATTGAACTTTTTAGTCCCACCGTTACCACCGCAGCCACGCTTACTCGATGGGCCACGCCCACCCGGCACCCGATGATACATAAGTGGGTTTTGGGTTGCAGTTTGGGCACTCGGTCTCTAAAAGGTTCGCCATCACTGGTATAGGTTCTCCTGCTTGAGCAGGGAGCTGGACTAGAAGACCTCCATGGTCCCTTCCAACTCTTATTTTGTTAAAGTTTGGGTCTAAACAGCCCTTTGATGTCTTTCTCCACTAAGTCGCTGCTGTGCCCAATTGCCTTGTTAAAAATACTTGCAGCTGGCTGAGTGATGGAGCCATTCTTGTCTGCTCTGTTTTTTTCCCCAAGATCAGATGAGGTCAAGTGACTATAAACAGATGGAGATCCCAACGCTGTTGGAAGTGTAACTGTAAATAAGGCAGATGTTCCAGAGGGCTAATTGTGGGTGGCGATTTGCATGACGAAATTACCTTTCTTGGTTATTTGCATACCGGGCCCCTGAGATGCCCTTCTTTCAGTTTTTTTTTTTTTATTATTATTATTATTATTATTATTATTATTATTATTATTATTATTATTATTATTATTATTATTATTATTATTATTATTATTATTATTATTATTATTATTATCTGGTGCTTCCAAACAGAGCCACTTTGATGAGTGTAATGAAAGAAAACAGAATGATCTGCTTTGGGCAGTTTACGAAGTTGTTAGGGACCTCATGCACCTCAGTTTTTTTCGCCTTCTGGCGTGTTAGCTGTTACGGGGAGTCCTTGACGTACGTCCATAATTGATAATTAACAGTTATCATTGTTAAGCAGGTAGAACTACCTGACTGGACCAGATTTTACGACATTTTTGTGATGGTCATTAAATGAACACCTAGGCCAGGGGTAGGCAACCTTGGCTCTTTTATGACTCATGGACTTCAACTCCCAGAATTCCTGAGCCAGCATGGGGGAACTTTGGCCCCTTTGTGACTCGTGGACTTCAACTCCCAGAATTCCTGAGCCAGCATGGGGGAACTTTGGCCCCTTTATGACTCGTGGACTTCAACTCCCAGAATTCCTGAGCCAGCCATGCTGAGGGGAAAAAGAGAGGTTTCCAAGCTTAGACATGTTGGCTCAGGAATTCTGGGAGTTGAAGTCCACAAGTCATAAAAGAGCCAAGGCTGCCTACCCCTGACCTAGGCCATTAAGAGAGTCAATTTTTTGTCAAAAACAAATACTGGAAATCAGCACCAAAAAAAAAAAAAAAGCAAAAATTGTCACGGGGCTACGGGATGCTGCAAAGCGGAACTGGTTGCCGAATGACCCAAATGCGATCACGTTGACCATGGGTTGTGTGTATGTGACCGTCGTAACTTTGAATTCAGGTTGTAAGTAGCTTTTGCAGGATCCGTCCTAACTTCAAACGGTGGCTAAGCGACCAGTTGTAAGTCGAGGATCACCTATAGTTTCCTTTTAGGATCAGGAGAGGAATAGTGTATATACCGCCTGAAGGAAAGGCATGAAATAAATCTAATAAATGGATGAATCAGAGAACTTTGCAATAGTCACCTAGGTCAGAGGTCCCCAACCTTTCAGGCACCAGGGACCGGTTCCGTGGAGAGAGGTTTTCCCGCGGACCGGAGGGTGCGTGGTTTTGTGTGCTGCCTGCCTCCTTGTTTGTGCGGACCAGTTGCTGGCATGGGGTTGGGGACCCCTGACCTAGGTGACTGTGAATCTCAAGTGTATTGTGTATTTTCCCTACTCCTTGTTGCTTCCCCACTGACAAAATGGTGTCCCTTCTTTCCTAGCTCTTATCGTGCTTTTGGCCATCTTAGACTTCCTGTTCGTCAGCCACGCCTACCACAGCATCCTGACCAGGGGGGCCTCTGTCCAGCTGGTCTTTGGCTTTGAGGTGAGTAGATCCAAAAAGTTGGGGACCTCTTCTCTAAGCAGTTTACAGAGTCAGTATATTGCCACCAACAATCCGGGTCCTCATTTTTACTGATGTCAGAAGGACGGAAGGCTGAGTCAACCTGGAGCCGGTTAGGATTGAACTGCTGGCAGTGGGCAGAATTAGTTGAATTAGCCCGCAGTGCTTTATTCTGACCACTGCACCACACAGCTCTGTGACTGGGCTTATCAAAGCAAAACCAGGACTGGGCTTGTAAGTTCACAGTTAGAAGGGTAGGTGTCTCGTTGTCATGGTTCCGACAGATGAAACTCTTCCAAGAACTTCGAGGCATTGTTTACCTTAAGGAATCTTTATTTGAGTACCATAGGTCCAAGCCAAAATCTGAGTTCCCTCCCCTGAACACATAGTATCAAAGCACAATTCCCTCCTCCAATTAACAGTCATAAATCACATTTTCCAATTAGTTTGAAATGCAGGCTTCCCCTCCAGTTCTCCAGCCCGCCAATTCTTATCATCTCTTATTTCAATAACCTTGGTTCTCACACTAGGTCCAGTATTGTTATGTCTAGCTAAAGTCTCATGCACGTTCCTCCCCCCGGCATCATCTAACTCTAAAAGCAAAACATAGGAAGAAAATGGTTGCATCTCCATCTGTTGTCAAATTAAATTCGGATGTTTAACCCTTTTCCTCGTGGCTCCCCCACAGTACGCCATTCTCATGACGATGGTGCTGACCGTCTTCATTAAATACTTTCTACACTCCATCGACCTGCAGAGCGAAAATCCCTGGGACAACAAGGCCGTCTTCATGCTCTATACAGAACTCTTCACAGGTAAAATAGATCTGGGGATGAAGTCCAAAGCCTTTCCCCCAAATTCAGCCCCCCTCTCCCAAGCAAGTTGGCAGCTGAGGCACACAGGTTGTCCTTGACTTAGAACCATCCCTTTAGTGACCATTTGAAGTTAGGACAGCACTGAAAAAGGTGACTTATGCCCTGTTTTCACACACACAACCGTTGCAGCGTCCCCCGTGGTCACGTGATCAAAATCCAGACGCTTGGCAACTGGCATGTACCTATGCCCGTTGTCCTGTCCCTGGGTCACACGGATCACCATTTGTAACATTCATTTAACGACCACACGATTCACTTAATAACTGCAGCGATCCACTTCACAACTGCGGCAGAAAGGTGGCGAAATGAGGCACCGCTCATTTAATGACGGCCTCGCTTAGCAATGGAAATGTTAGGCTTGACTGTGGTCATAAGTTGAGGACTACCTGTATTCTGCCTTGATTGCAAGGATCTTTTGGGCAATGACCTGGAAGTAAAAATTGAATGAGTATCCTCTCCTCCTCCTCCTCCTCCTCCTCCAGGTTTCATCAAGGTCCTCCTCTACATGGCCTTTATGACGATCATGATCAAAGTACACACCTTCCCGCTTTTCGCCATCCGGCCCATGTACCTGGCAATGAGGTGAGTCCGGGGCAGGAAAATTGGGAGGAGGCACACCTGCAGTTCTGCACCTGTCTGCGGGTGAAGGGTCTTTCCAGCTCTCCGCCCCCTTCTCCCCCCCAACCACCAAAGATTGCCTGCCTGTTCGCCCCCCCGAGACCTGACTGTTGCTGTCTCCGTTCCAGGCAGTTCAAAAAGGCAGTCACCGATGCAATTATGTCTCGTCGGGCGATCCGCAACATGAACACACTGTGAGTATTTGCTGCGCCCAGAAGGGCCCCATCTGTCCCCTGGTGGAAAGTCCCTCGTTATGTATTAAGAGCCTCAGGGGTTAAATATGTAGGCAGCAAGAATTTTATATTGATATTAATCTGTTTCCTAGTTGAATGTCTCTGCCTGCCTGCCTGCCTGCCTGCCTGCATCCATCCATCTGTCTTATCTATCTTATCTATCCATCTATCTATCTTTGTCTGTCTGTCTGTCTGTCTCTATATCTCTATCTCTATATCTTTATCTCTATATATATCTATATCTTTATTTCTATCTATTTATCCTATCTATCCATCCCTCTCTCTCTCTTATCTATCTATCTGTCCATCTGTCCATCTATCTATCTCTATCCATCCGTCCGTCTATCTATCTATCTATCTATCTATCTATCTATCTATCTATCTATCTATCTATCTATCTATCTATCTATCTATCTATCTATCTATCTATCTATCTATCTATCTCTATCCATCTGTCTGTCTGTCTGTCTGTCTGTCTGTCTGTCTGTCTGTCTGTCTGTCTGTCTGTCTGTCTGTCTGTCTGTCTATCATCTATCCATCCACCCACCCAGACTTGACTGCCTGTCTGCCTGCCTGCCTAGCTAAAGAACAAATCTATATTGATTCCTTGATTAGTCGTTTGGAAAAAAGCCATTGACCTCTGTGTCATTGCCAAGGAAAGATTGTAAAGTCACAAAGAGCTGAGCAGAACAAAATTCCCAGCGATCTTTCTGTTCTAAGCACACATAATAATAAGAATAATAGTAGTAGTAGTAGTGGTGGTGGTGGTGGTGGTGGTGGTGGTGGACTGTGCGTGTGCTGCCTGCATCAGCGGATGGGGCTTCGCTTGTTTGTGTGGCCCGGTACTGGTCCAGGGCCCGGGGTTCTAGTCCAACCCCCTGCTCAGGCAGGAAACCCTATACCGTTTCAGACAAATGGCTGTCCAGCCTAAGAAGGGACTTAGGCGTCTGACCTTGTTCTCCTCAGGTACCCCGATGCCACCCCTGAAGAGCTGCAGGCCATGGACAACGTTTGCATCATCTGCCGGGAGGAGATGGTGACGGGTGCGAAACGCCTGCCTTGCAATCACATATTCCATACCAGGTGGGGGAAAGTGGTGTTGTTGTTTTTTAAAAATAAAAAACCTGAATGGATTTGGGTGGACTTGAAAGCTTCTTGTCTGCAGGAGTGCAGGATGCAGCCTGCCTTGGGTGGTTCGTCCTTCCTTCTTTCCTTCTTTCCTTCTTTCCTTCTTTCCTTCCTTCCTTCCTTCCTTCCTTCTTTCCTTCTTTCCTTCTTTCCTTCTTTCCTTCTTTCCTTCTTTCCTTCCTTCCTTCCTCCCTCCCTCCCTCCCTTCCCCATCTGATCCTCCAAGGGTAAGTACTACAGCACAGGCTTTCCTTGCCAACAATAGCTTTCCCCACTTTGGGGCTTCCAGGCGTGTTGGACTTTCCTCAGCTCCCTTCCTTCCTACCCAGAAGCAACAAA
>NW_015395740.1:9931-19307 GCF_001527695.2 Protobothrops mucrosquamatus | reverse complement strand
ACGCCAGTCCTCATGAAATACTTTTTTTATTTAAAACAAACCTCAGAAACTATTTTTAGGTACTAAAATCACAAAAACACAATTTGGGCATTCTTACTGAAAGATCTTCTGGATTCCTAGAGCGAGTTCATCAAAATCTCATGACAGTTGACACTTTGCCCCTAGGATTTCAGGCTGTGTTCCTGGATGGGAAGGGGGGACAAATATTCAGTGGGAGGAACCGATTGCCCGGCCTTATTTCCCTGTCCATGTGAAATTTCAGCTTGGGGTTTTCTATTAAGGGGGACAGTTACTGTTTTTAAATACTACAGTTAAGGAAAATTATATCAATAAATACATCTAAAGTGATAAAATCTGAGGAAATTATGCCTAGTTGTGACCCAGATGCTTTCACCATATTTATTTACATACAGTAGGTTTATATGCTATTTTGGTTGTGACCAACTCTAAGTGATATTCACAGACCGGCAGTAGGGACATCAACTTGCTCTAATTGTGATTTTAAGTGCACTTTACCCTGCAGAAATTAGCCCAGGGTAATTTGTGATGTGTGTACAGTATGTGTAGAAGCAGGCAAAATCGTGCATATGGAGTCATAATATCAGCCCTGTCCCTTTTGCATGTGTTTGCCTGCCATCTTGCCTGTTTTTATTCTTATCCTGTGGATATCACTGGGATGGCATTTATTTTCATCTTTTGATAAACCTCACCTGTGAATTTCTGCAGACTAAGTGGCCAGAAAGGGATTGAAAACTCTGGCAGTTCTATGGAGAGCTCTCCTCCAAACTCTGCAGTATTTCCTAGGAGACATATGCAGAAGTGATAGATATTCATTTGGCTGTAAATGGACTCTCAGTCTTAAGAAAGACCACAAATGTTCTCTGCAGAAATGTGTGTCTAACATACAGGCATTCCTCTTTCCCCCATTCTCTGTCCCCAATTCCATTTCTATACCATAGAAGGGACAGAAACTTCTTTCTCTTCTATGGTTTAGATCTTGTGGATCATCTAAGAAAACAATTTTTCAAAAAATAAAAAAGTCAGAAAAAGTTCTATTTCAAAGCAACAGTTCTATAATTATTTGAAATGCCACATTTACAGTATCCAAAAACGCTTTAAATGCACATGTCTTTTTTAGATGCTTCATTATCCAGAGATGCTATACAGATTGGGACATTCAGCTCCTGATTTCTTTCATATGAAGAATGGTTGCAGGAATTGGGTCTGTCTAGTTTAATGAAAAGAAGGACCAGGGGTGACATGTTGCAATATTTAAGGAGCTGCCACAGAGAAGGGGGGGGGGTGTCAGTCTATCTCCAAAGCATCTGAAGGCTGACAAGAAGCATTGGATGGAAACTAATCAAGGAGAGAAAGAACCTAGAACTAAGATGAAATTTCCTGACAGAACAATTAATCAGTGGAACAACTGATCAATTAATCAGTGGAAGTTATGGGTGCTCCAGCACTGGAGGTTTTTAATAAGAGATTGGACAACCATTTGTCCAAAATGATATGGGATCTCTCACATGTGCAGGGTGTTGGACTAGAAGACATCCAAGATCTCTTCCAACTTTTATTTCCTAAGTGTTGTCCTTGATGTTTGCACTAGAACGGTGAGCTGCAATGTGAACATCTTGGATGCAAAACAAAGATAGTGAGCAATTTCTCGAGAATGACTGTTTCCCTTATTTCTCAAAATGCTGCCGTTGGTAATATCTGTTAACATGAAGGGGGAAATGCATAAGAAATTGAGTTTCAAAAGAAGAGATGTCCTTTGCTAAGACTCCAGTGGAGTCAAGTCTGAAGGATCATTTACATAATGTCCTGACACGCTGGCAATTCTGATTTTTCTCTCAGGATGCACTTGGATGATGGCTGGCTGGTGCAATACTTTTTCCCTGGGGGACAGGAGTGGAAAAATAGGAACGACTGCTTTCCCAACACCAATCCAAGATTTTTTTGGGGGGGGGGGGCTTGTTACCAATGCAGCAATGCAGTACTCACCCTCCCCCCAAAAATTCACCTTATTTAAGGTACATCATATGAAAGCCAGTTATTTTTTGCACTAAAATGAAAAATCCTGCAAACACTGTCCACTTGCTTGGCACAAGAGCAAAGAGAAATGGAATACCTAAGGCCTGGCTCACTTTCTATGACAAAACATGTCATCCGTATTGGATGGGGTCAGTTCTGGGTCCTGCTTTCTTCTCCCCTCCCCAGTCAATTCTTGTCGAATATTATTCTGAAACAAAATGGGTAGCTTGAATGGGTAAATAAAAACACAAAATCTTGCTTGTGCAGAGTTGGCCCAAAAGATTTTGCTGCCTAAGGCAAAGCAGCGAATAGCATCCTCCTGTTGATCTGAAGTCGCGGGTGGAAGAATCTATTAATGCTGGCTGATCTAAAAAAAGCTAAGCATGGTCCGACTTGATTGGTATTTGGATGGGAGTCCATCAGAAACTAACCAGGGATGAGGCTAAGCTGAGATGTCAGAAAAAAAGGGGGAGCCAATAGAAAATTAAAGTCCATTCTCACATGGACCTAGCCATGTATCCTGCAGGACTGGAGTTTGATTGGAAGGAACTGCTACCTTTTAACATCCATTCAAATAAAAAATGCAAAGCACCCACATCAAGGGATGTACTTGGGTATTTCAGTAGCAAATCCTGCCCTGTTCTAAAATCTATGCTCATCCTAGTAGTAACAACAACAAACTGAATACCGATGTGCTATCCTCCAATGATTCCTTGAAGTTTGCTATCTGTCCCCAGCTAAAAGAAGGGCTGACCTTACCCTTAGCTTGAGAAATTTAATCATGAAAGTGAGTTTTGTGCAGACTGTACCCAGAGGTAGACTGTTATAAAGGGAGGCAAAGAAACCATGAACAGTAGCTGCGTTCATTGGTAGTGTGTTTTCACGTTCAAAGTGAGCATGAAACTAGTGTTTCTCATAAGGGCAAGGGGCAGAATTTGTTCGCTATGGTGTAAAATCAGAAAGCAGCAGCATATGAGAACAGGTGCATGCTTGCATGTGTGCGGTTACATGTGGGGATGAAGGATAACACAAGTCTGACACTTCTTGCTTGCCCTAGGATGGACAGGGAACAAGTTGAGTTATTTCTACAACTAAAGAGCAGAATACAACACTGCTAGTGGGGTTACTTCAGAAGGCCACACTATGAGAGAAAGAGACATTACACCAGAGGTAGCTTTTGCTAGGACAAGACACTGTGTTTTTTCCTAATGTCACCTGCCGTCATTTCCCCACCAGAATTAGATGACATGAGAAGGTCCCAGTGGAACTCATCATTAAATTTCAATGACAGAGGAGATCAAACACAGCAAATCTCCTCCTTCTTTGGGGCTGCAGATGCTGTTTTCACTCATGCCCTGTTTTCTCTCCCCCACCCACATCTCTTTCTCTTCCCCCCCCTCCCCAAGCAACATCCTGGCTTCTCATTTAAGTCCTCAATCTCTGGTATTACAATATTCCAGTTCTTTCCTCTGAGCCTCATTCAAAAGCACAGCTTAAAGAGAAAATGTTTAATTTGAGGCCAGATTCTATCTCCTCCCCTTTCTATATTTCCCTTTTTTCTCTCTCTTTCTTCCCTCCCCCCCCTTGCCCACCCTCTTCTATCTGGAAGGAAAACAAAGTGATTCAAATCAGGAAGCCAAAGAACTCGGTGCCGATTTTCCACTGGGACCTCATTCCCTTTTGGTTTGGGCCTGAGCTGATTGAACTGAAAATTAATCCCCTTTTCATTTGCCACGATGCCATTTCAAGAGAAATACAAGCTCGTATCTGAATTTCAAACACGTTGCTGAGTTATTTCAGCAGGAGAAATTATTTGGTAAGCTTTGGCTAAGGGGATAGCTGGCAGAAAACCAACTGGGGTTTCAAGGACTTGTAGGTATGTTTAAAATGTGAAATATATTTTTTAAGACTTTGTGTGATAAGAATGCACAATATAGCCCCCAGTGCATAGCGATTGATGCTGTAGGTAAGAGAAAGAGAAAAAGACAAGTGCGAGGCCCACTGACAAATTTTTAATGCAATACGTAATTTAGTGTGAGCATTCTCAGAACTTTGTTCCTATTTTCTTGAAAAAATTCCATCTGAAGCCAGTGGAACTTATCTCCTTTTTCAGTTTAGGCTGAATTTTATATCCTTCTGTGCAAAAGATTCATGGAGGATGTAACCTACTTGAGGACAGTTTCTCCCAAAGATGCATGGCACTGATGTAGTTTAAAGCTTTCCTAGGTGATTTTGGTTCACTCACTCTCAGCTTAAACCTACTGTGGGAAGTCGCCCCCCCCGAGAAGAAAACATTAAAAGGGCAGAATATATTTCCCTAAAGGATTTTAAAAGCAGAAACCAACCCTGCCCCCAAGTCTCTCTGTCCCAAGCAGAAACCAAGTCTGCAGAATTACAGATGTGTTAATTTTGTCAGAAATACTGGAGTCAGGAAACTGGGATTAAGAAGAAAGATCCCTAGAATCAACACCGAATATCTAAGAGTTATCAGCCACAGCCCCAGGGAAGCACTATATGACCCTTGGGCAGGGCTTTTTTTCAGCCGGAACGCGGCGGAACCGCGTTCCGGCACCTTTTTCCGGGCCGGCCACACCGGAAATAGCCCCTCCCACACCGGAAATAGCCCCTCCCAAATTTTACTTGCATTCCTGTTCTCTAAAGGGGCGGTCCTAGGGTTTGATGAGGGCGTGGCCAGGTTTGAGTTCCGCCACCTTTTCTCCGAGAAAAAAAGCCCTGCCCTTGGGACATAATAGGATTAACCCACCACCATCAGAATACCAAAAGGCACATCCAGACTCAGGAAATACAAAGCCTCAAACAGGAACAGGAAACAACTCCAAACAAAAGGCTCCAGAGGGTATAAAAACCCACTCCCTACATGTGCTCACTCTTCTTTTTCTTCCAGAACCATCTTTCTGTCTGGCTCTCCTCTTCAATAAACTGCAACCTTCTTTCTAAAGCAATTGCCATGTTGTTTATCCCTGGCTTGGACTGAACCATGATGAAGACTTTTCCTTCAATATGACCTTGCAGGATTGTTTCTGGGGGTGAAAAATGGGAGGAGGAAGTGCTATTTTGCTGCTTTGAGTTCCTGAAGGAAAGGCACGATATGCAAATAACCATCAAACAAACCGTTTCAATTCAACCCAGGACATGATTCCAAACGGACAGCAGAGAGATTCAAAAGTAATGTTAGAAAATATTACTTCACAGAAAGAGTAGTTGGAAGCTTGAAACCAACTTCTAGTGGAGGTAGTGGGTCAATCATCATTAAGTGAATTTAAATACGCTTGGGATAAGCACATGTCTATCATTTAACAAACATTTAAAATAAAAAACTATAATTAAAATAAATAAATAAAAAGAAAACAAACAAACTCACAGGGCAGACTCGATGCACCACTAGGTATTTTTCTGCCATTGGTTTTCTATGTTTCTAACAGTCTAATCAAGGAACCTCAAGAACACTCCCACCGACACTGACAGGACAAGCCACTAGTATATGAAAATAAGAGCAAACCCCATTCCCTTCTAGCACTGATGATGTTACCTAGATTGGTAATGAAATGTCTGCAAGAAAACAACCAAGCTCAGAGAGCACCAATGATCCCACAATTCAACTTTACAAAAATTCTCTTCTTTCTGCATTTCAGTTCGGTTCACCACCAGGTTTAAGTATAAACATTGCAATTTGTTTAAGGCCATCATGAGATAGCTGGGAGGCAGCAACCCAGATGTTCATGCCTACCTCCTTTGCACTCTGAATGAATGGCACAGCTTCCCGGGGCAATGTGAGTTAACCATTTTCAGGATAGGATGGATATTAGAAGTTGGGCTCCTCCCCAACTGATGTTCTTGACATCCAGCAAAATTACTTGTTGACTGGGCTTATAAACCAGCATTAAAATTAAATCCAATTTTCTTTGTGGCTTACCACTGATGCCTGTTTATTTGTTAAAACATAGCTTGGTGATTTAAAGGTGAAAATTGCTCTCAGTATTTACAGTCATAAGGCTGGAATAAAATCCTGCAACATTCACATTAGTGGTTTCTGGTAAATCCAATAGTTAATTTGGCCAAATGCCACAGAAAACAACAACAGTAGACATATGTTCAACGTCATTGTTGCAGAGGTGCAAATTGTGTTTAAAGCCAATATGAGGAAGTAAGATTTGATAGCTAAAGCTACTTTTATAAGTGGATCTATAGACATTTATTTTCTGAATATTTGGAATTAACTTGCTTTAGTCCTATTGAAATGACTAAAAGCCTCTCACATCAATTCACTTAAGAAATGAAGTTTTTGTGGCAGTTTAATCTGATTAACCTGATAAATGTCATAATCAGTAGTTAAGATTAGACCTGTGGGACAGAACCTCTGTTTAGCAGGAGTAGAGCTGAAAAATTGATTTGTCTGCCAAAGTCAGGTTATACTTACTTGTCATGTGTGCAGTTGTGATGAATCATCCCTGTAGAGTAGTGGCAGTTGAGATATATTGACACTAAGGCTTTAAAACCAACTTTTAGAAGCTTTTTGTTAATAATAAACTGTTGCAACAGGTTTGTACAGACTGATTATAAAGAAAGTTGTGTAGACTGATTACAAACAATAGCATAACACAGTAGCAACGATTTCTGCAAGAAATACTGCTTGCTTGCAAGCAAGAACTGGTGGAACCTCAAAACAAACAAAGTACCGTAATAGAAAAGAATAGAATAAAAAATAGCAACTGGAACAATTGTTGATAATAAAAACAAAAAAAAAGTCTTTGATAGTGAACACTGCAATACCTGGTGGCAGCAGATCAGAAGAGAAAGAACTGGGAAAAAAAATCACAAAATACAAAGACCTGCAAATAGAAATAGAACAACTGTGGCAAAAGAAAGCAAAGATAGTGCCAATAATAATAGGTGCCTTGGGTGCCATCCCAAAACATCTGGAGCACCACTTGAACACCATTGGCATTGACAAATTCATCAGTCAATTGCAAATGGCAACTTTGCTTGGAACAACTTACATCCTGTGACAATACCTTTAATATTATTAAACAACAAGATATGCCTATCCCAGATCCTTGGGAAGGGCTAGAAAGGGATTAAAATGTCAAAATCAGTCTAAGCAGCTGGCTGTGTGATCTTATGATAAATACATATAACCGGCATTCACGCATGGCACCACATATGGAGTTCCCACATCCTATTTTAGAGCAAATCAGACTACAATGGCTAGCTATACATTAATGATGGTTCTACATGGTCTATATATACTGCCTGCATTCCCATAAACCATGGTTTAATAAACTTCCATTACCTGGTTCCATACTATTTACCAAGCACAATTGCTGGATTCACACATTACCCTAAGCTAGGGAATGGCAATATAGGGCTGGAATTTTCTGCCCCAACGTCCCCCTAGTTCAAATCCTTGAAATTTTGTGGCAAATCCAGTCATTTTCAGCAACATGATTATCTACCTCCCCTACTTCAACTGCAGAGTCACTGCATCAATTTAACATGGGGGCCTGGAAGCATTTCAAACTGGAAGCTGGGAAGCTTAGAACAGAGTTTCTCAAACCTGGCAACTTTATGACAAATGGACTTCAATTCCCAAAATTCCCCAGCCAAGCATGTTCTAGATTTATGCTTTTGTTCCTAGTTACTCAACCCAAGTCTTCAATTCTTTCCATGACCTGACATTTTTTTTTGAAAATTCTAGAAAGTAACAAAACTCTCCCTTTTCATCATCTGTGACCTAAACACACATGCACACTCATACCATTCTTACAAATTTGGCATTTCTGTGAAAAATCTATGAAACAGACACCAGAACAGAGAAGAGGAAAAGCCCCCACCTAAGAGAACTCTGTAATTGTCATACTTCGGAAAAATGCAATCTGCTGGAGCCCCCAGCTGTTACCTTGCACCTGTGTGCAACACTCATTCAAAGAGAGCAGAAGGGGTTGTAATTTAATGTATACACAGCCAGGGGCACATCAGTTGGCTCAGGAATGAAGGGGTGTGTGTGTCTTTTTCATCTTTTTCACACTTTTTGACTAGGTAGTTCTGAAAGGTCCTGAAGCTTCCCGTGTGGACATGCTTTGGGTCTTACATAAGCAGAATCAATGGAGTTATAGACCTGAGATGCAAGCAAGACACAGAACAGTGGTGGAAGGTGGTAGAACAGTTGGGGAAGGAGGAAACCCAGAGACCGAGACACACAAAACTCTGGAGAAACTGAGCAGACCTAGCTGAGAAAGTCAATGAACAAAAGCCATTTTCATCTTTGGATAAAGGAGAGAAATGAGTGAACGCATGATGAGGTGAGTTTAAAGCAAGTTTCGTGTTTGAGCAAAATATTTCTAAGATCAGATACGTGCAAAGAAAAGGTGTTTAACTCTTTTCTCTGTTTGTACGTTCTGTGTTTAGGATGCCAACATTTTATTTTATCACATCCACATAAAACTGGTTGCTTGTTAGTTGTTCTTTCTTTGGTGGTGGTGAGGCAAGTTTTAAAAGGATTACTGAGGCAAGGACGAATGTGTTGAAGGAGAAGGAGAATTGAGATGCTTGGGATATGTGTGAGGGAGGAAAGTGATCAATTGGAAAGGGAATGACAGTTGTGAAAAGGCCACGTCCTCAGCAAACCACATTCATCAGGATGGTTGTGAAAGGACTTGGTCATCTAAGCACTATTTGGTTTGTATGCAAGTCTATCAATCAAGGCATGGAATATGTTTTAATCAGTAGTAAAGGTTAAGGTTTCCCTGTCCAGTTGTGTTCGACTCTAGGGTACAGTGCTCATCTCTGTATCTTGGCCGAGGGAGCTAATGTTGTCCGAAGACAATTTTCGTGATAATGTGGCCAAGCATGGCTATACACCAAAGACTTATGGAACGCCATTACCTTCCCACCGAAGTGGTACCTATTTGCAGGCTTTCGGACTGCTAGGTGGGCAGGACTGGAGCAAGAAAGGGGAGCTCACCCTGTTGTGTGGAGCTTGGGTTTCGAACCTGGGCTGTCAGCTCTCAAGCTCAGCGTCTTTATCCATTGAGCCATCACACTCCAGGGTTTTAATCACTAGCAATATAGAAATATGAAGATGAGGAAGATCTTCTGGAAGATCAGCACTGATGAATGCTTATTAAATGGTAACCCATAGCAACAGTGAAAAGGAAAGAGTACCATCGCTCTGAAGACTTCCTGAAATAATCCATCTGTTTCTTGCTTTTTTTCTTTGAAAAGCTTATAATGAGTTAAGTCATGGACTGTGAAAATGGGAGAAGCTGTCCAGGCTAGGGCATTAGAGCAATTATTATGAACCATCCAACACTTTACTAGTGGA
>NW_015395740.1:0-1728 GCF_001527695.2 Protobothrops mucrosquamatus | reverse complement strand
AGAAGCAGTAGCCAAGCATCATTTTTTCCAGGCCTGGTATAAATTTGAAGAATAGATTTAGCCTATTCTAAGTTTGATTGATTGATTAGTGTCTTTTAGATTCCTTAAAACAAGTACTTGTGATTCTGGCTTCTTTATTTGTGCTTATAATTAAATTATGAGTTCTGCAAGACTTGAACTCTCATCCTCTGTCTGTTTCGCTTCAACCTGGTTTGGGAGGAAGACCTTTAATGGATCCCAGCTACAGGGTAAAGTGGGATACCTAGCTGACCTTGGCTGATCTCAGAAAACTAAACAGGGATGGCCATGCTTAAGATTTGGATGGGTAATTCCAGGGCTCTGGTTAGATTTGGAAGTTGAAAAGGCATCCCAGAAGAAAACAGCCGCAATCCAGTTCCATAACACTGACAAGACAAAGGCATGGGACATTCAGTCAGAACTGAGCTTGGGCTGAAGATGTCTTCACCCTTTTAATGTGTGTTTCTTGGCTACGTTTTTGAAGAGTAAATATTTCCCAGCTAGATGGCAGCAGCTACCATATCTGACCTTGGCCAGTCTAGAAATCTAACTAAGGCTGTGAGTACTTGAATGGAGCTCATTGGGTAGTTCAAGATGCTAGCTTGGATTGTATACTCAAACAAGCACCATAGATTCATAGAAGACAATGGCAAACCATTTCCATATTAAACTACTTGCCTGCATGGATGTGTACTAAAGGCTTGATTTACCAATTAGGCCTAATCTTGAATTATTTAAATTGAGGAGTTAAAGACTGTATTTACTCTCACATTTTATGAATATGTGTACCTCCTTACCTTTTTTTGCGTACATTTGAATATGTACCTTATAAAATACCCCAAAGCAGAATAAAATATAAATCAAGAGCTTCACATATGAAAGAAGTATTCCAACGGAATTTTCCTTTGCCATTGAAGCTGCTTTCCTTTCTACTAAAATATTCAACAAATAAAACATCACTTCATTTCCCAAGAATGTTAAACCAGGCTATGAACTAATTATGCTACTCATTGGTCATTTAATGGAAACCAAATTTCAAACAACTTGCCTCCAAATAAGTCATGCTTAGAAACTTAATTTTAATGATGAAAGCATTGCATATTATGCGAATAATGAAAAAGGGAAGTATCTAAAAACATGCATGTGCAGTGAAAGACTGATCCAACCCTTTACTTAGGGGAAATTGCTGACAGAGGAGAATGAGAATAAACAGTATAAAAGGAGAAAAGAAATAGTCTTATAGTAACTTCTGATCTTAAGGATGAATGCAGACTTAATAATTCATTTATTTATAATGTTACAAGCATTTATCTCTTCTTCCCATAACATATCCCATTGTATGTTTTATTTGTGTATTATTTCCTAATGTAGATTTCTATATTTTTGAATCTGTTTTTATATCTTGCACTGCCCAGAGTCACTTTTAGTGAGATGGGTGGCTATACAAATTCGATTAATAAATCTATAAAAATAAAATTGCTTGTACATATGCACATCCATATATTATTAACATTTCAATCCTAGCAAAAAATCCATAAAGGGATCCCAGATTTATACAAAAAGTCTTATTTTAATATTGATCAAACTAACAGACTTTGAACTCCTTCCGTTTGCTTCTAATAATCTTAATCTTTATTAAGATGCAATGTTATTGGATTTGATTGCTCTTCTATTTTTCTTTTTCCCATCTCAAAGATGTCTTCTTTTTCC
>NW_015395739.1:11213-20593 GCF_001527695.2 Protobothrops mucrosquamatus | reverse complement strand
ATCCGGCCCTTGTCCTTTGTAGACCCAGAGTTCCGATTTTTCAACAATGGACCTCAGCTGATCCAAATCTTGCTTTATCTGCTTGTAATTGTCAACATCTTGGCTGGTAACAAGCAGTTGAACCTTACATGAATTGCAATCGGTTAGTTGCAATAAGTGTTTGCTCTACATATTTCAAAGCAAACAGAGAACATTGCACGGCTTTAAACATTTACCTGTTTAAAGGCCTGGAGGACTTCTTGCCTCTGACTAAAGTGTCTGAAGAGTAGCTGAAGCGCCCCAGACACAAGCGGAGGATAGTCATGCATGGTTAAATGGAGCAAAACTCTCAGGAAAGTTCTGCCACCGTGATCATCCAAATCTAGTGGCGTATTCTCTTCACTGAAAACACAAAATATAACAACATTAAAACAAAAGTAACAACTCTGACTTCTTAAGTAAGCTTAAGGACATCTCAGTTTCTCTGACTGTACTTCATCTGGTGTTAGGAGAAAAGTAGTAACCTCTTTCTTTCATTGACTGCAAAACTGTTCAGGTGAGCTCTACCCGGCTTGTCTTCATTTTTCCAATTGCAATTTCCCAACTCCCTTTCATCCACATGTGACAGAAGGCCACGCCCCTTTCAGTAATATTCCTCTCTCTATTTTTTTCCATTCTGATAGGTATATGTATATAAAGGTAAAAGTAAAGGTTTCCCCTGTCCAGTTGTATCTGATACTGGGGGGCGGTACTCATCTTCATTTCTTAGCTGAGGGAGCCAGCCTTGTCTGAAGACATTTCCATGGTCAGGTGGCCAGCATGACTATATGCCAAGGCACATGGAATGCTGTTACCTTCTCACCAAACTGGTACCTATTTATCTACTTGCATTTGCATACTTTTGAACTGCTAGGTGAGCAGGAGCTGGGGCAAGGACAGGAAGTCTCCCCATTCATGTTTCAAATCTGGGCTGTCAGCTTTCCAGCTAACGTTCAGCGTCTTTAAAAATTGAGCCATCCTGTTCTCCATATTTTATATATACATATATATATATACATATATATATGATCCCCCTCTCCTCCCCCCCTCGGACCTGGGATACATCACATACGGAATACTGGAGAGGCTGCACAAAGGAAGGGCTGTAACAGCTGGCCCCTGAATACGCATAACATTACAATAGCGAATGGGGTGGTAGGGGAGGAAACACAAGGTCGGAGAAAGAGAGGGGTGAACGATGACGTGAGCAATAGGCTCGAAGTACGGCAGGATCAGCTAGGGGCCAGTCACACACTCCAGGAGCCGGAAACAGACACTCGGCAACGGCATATAAGACTTCAATCGGTACTTGCCTTTTAACCCTGACGATGTCAAACGTTTTGTTGACGAAAGCTAGGTAGATTAAATTCTATATTTTATAGATGCTCTCTTGGTGGTCTGTATTTATTTGGATAACATATATATATACATACATACATACATACATACATATCTATACACACACACACACACACACACAAGCACACATATATAGTTAGTCCTTGACTTACTACCACAACTGAGTCCAAAATTTCTGTTGTTAAATGAGACATTTGTTAAGTGCGTTTTGCCCCATTTTACAACCTTTCTTGCCACAGTTGTTATGTGAATCAGTGTAGCTGATAGGTTAGTAACCTGGTTGTTAAATGAATCTGGCTTTGTGTGTCAGAATATCACAAAAGGTGACCAGAATGTGACAGAAATGGTCATAAATATGAACCAGCTGCCAAGCATCTGAATTTTGATCACATGATCGTGGGGATGCTGCAAAGGTCATAACTGTGAAAAATGATCATAGCTCACATTTTTCAGTGCCATTGTAACTTTGAAGGGTGACTAAATGAACTCTTCTAAGTCAAGGACTACCTGTACATACATACATACGTACACATCCATACCCATATGCATACTTTTAGAATATGTTTTAACAAAGTAATTATAAAATGATTAATTATGTTTCTGGCTTGTTTGTCTGCTGTCTATGCTGAGATATCTACTGCATATACTTCTACAACTCTCGTGTTTGTAACTTTCAATTGTGTTTTCAAAGGAAGGTAATGCTGGAGGCTTAAATGTAATTAAGTGGGTTCTTGAATAATTGGTACAAGTGATTTGAATGCTCACAATCTTTTTGGCCAAGGAGATACCTCTGTACTTTGGAGAACATATTCATAGTCTTCTTGGGAAATAGTTCCCAAGATGGCATGCTCAATCACAAAAGAGTCGTAGAAGGCACCGAAAGAGATACCCATGGGCACACCAGTAGTGTACTGTGGACCCCCAGAATGTATCCTCTAAAACTATAAACATCAGGTTTGGAGAAACCATTTTACATATAGTTGAGAACAAAAGAATACAAATTGCCATAGTTTACTTTCCTGCCTCCAAATATCCCTTCTGCTTGTTCTTCAATATTTTCAAAGTCAAGAGCACCTGTAAAGGAAAACAAATAACATGCTCTATGCTGAGTTCAGAACAATAAAACAATAATTCAAATCAAGCCATCATTTTTTTCCCTTTCTGTAGAATAAAATAAGTGAATTGTAAGAACCTACACCTCATAAGCAAGGCAGTTTTCTGTACTTCAAAATTGAAAAAAAGCATTATATAAATTAAGTCAGTGAGGGAATTTAAACAGTTTGCACAGAAATTGCTTAATGGAACAGTTTATACTAAGACAATGAGGTAGTAGCAGATGATGCTCTATTTTTTAAAATAATATTTTAAAACATATTCTTGTCATTTTCCCAGTTCAGCAGAAGACGAATAAGCAACTTATATATTATCCATCTGTGCTTTTTCCCCCCCCTAATACCACTGATTCATGAATTCGTATATGAAAAGATGCTGGATTTATGAACTGTATATTTACACAGAATATACAAACAGTAGATTATCAGGAACTCAAAGATCTCACATTTCACTTAAATGTGTAAATCAAAATATTCTGATTACAACATTTAGACACTTTCCCAATCTGGCATCTTCCAGAGGTATGGGACTGCAACTCTGAACGCCAGGCCAAAGATACAAGAAATCTT
This sequence comes from Protobothrops mucrosquamatus, assembly GCF_001527695.2. Classification (NCBI taxonomy): domain Eukaryota; kingdom Metazoa; phylum Chordata; class Lepidosauria; order Squamata; family Viperidae; genus Protobothrops; species Protobothrops mucrosquamatus. Next base: position 17,534 of record NW_015395739.1, on the reverse strand, counting down.
AGTTTAACCCACGCTTACATCTTTTGCAACACACATGGTAGCAAATTGCCATAACTTCCACTTTGCTCAGAAAGTGGAGTGGATGTTGCTTTATTTTATACTGAGCTGCTCTAGTTATTAATTGCCACAAGAAATAACCTACAGAGTATTGCTATTTATTCTGACTAAAATCAATATTATAGGACATTTTTGGTGTGTTAGACTGGAAAAGAATGTGCTCATCTTGTGCAAGACAAAATAAAAATATTTACGTCTGTCATAAAAAAGTCAGTGGGAAAAAGGTTGAAACTGCCAAAATGTATTTTAAATCTTAATGCAAAACATCAACGTGAAAATGGATATATTTAAGCTTTTGTGACCCAAAATGCACCACCAACAGCTTTAAAACCATCTGACAAATCTTAAAAATAATGGGCCAATACTTTCTGTACTGCCTCTTTTGATGATACTCCCCTCACTGGAAGGGATCCATCATCAGCGAGAGCGAAAACAACAGCTCCCAAGCTGAAAAATGGGCGCTCATATTCTGTAGTACAACAATATGCAAATTACTGACCTGGTACATTTGGCATTTCTTGATTATTGCTCCCTGAAGGTGAATCAGATGTCTGTGCATTGCTTTCATCAAATTCTCGTTTAAATATACACAGAAGGCATGAGATTCGGTAATCCAATCTCACATTCAAAATAAACTGCCGGTTCCAACATTTGAACAAAAAATGAAAACAATATTAATAATACAATCGTATCCAGGTTGTATTCCAAGAGACAAATGAGCTTCAATGTTTGATGGATCTTAAGTTTAGCACATTTAAAGGATTTGCAAACCTCAGCCAGAAATGCATGGTATAAAAAGACACAACAACAAAACATTTGAAGTATATTAAGTAAGTGAGATTATTTTCTATACTTAAAATCAATTGAAGTAAGAAGAAATTTCATTTGAATCAATAGTGATTTGAAAGGGGAACAACAGAATCAAAGCTTCATGCAGTTCAGAGACCTCTGAAGATAATGAAAAAACTATAAATCTGTTGGATTGAATGTTGCCTTCTTTCTAAGGTTGGGAAGGAGCAGCAGGAGCAGAGCAGACAGAGCTAGTAGGCAGAGTTAAATGCATTATCAGCTTAGAGCTGTTGCATTCCCAAAAGGGCTCCAAGTCCAACTCCTCCTGAATTTCGTTGAGTCTTATCTGGCACCAATTAAGTGTTGAACTTTAGTTGATAAGATTCTTGTGCATCAAATCAAAACCATGTAAGAATGAACTGACATAAGCCAAAATGCCCATGCTGTGCCATCTGAAGTATACCTGGAGGATTTCAATTATTTTCAGTTTGGTATCCATTACCAGGATGTCCTCTTTCTCAGGTTCAACTTGCTTCACGTTACCTTCCGGGACAGCAGCCAAAGGTGTCATAGGCAAGAACCCACCACCTCTTAGTACCACTTGAGTCATGAGCTCTCCAACACCATGGATCGATCTCATCACATTGCTCCCTTCAGAAACAGATAAATACCCCAGACAAACATTTTAAATTTGCATTTATTTATTTATAGCCCACATTTATTATTTTTATAAATAACTCAAGGTAGTAAACATACCTAATATTCCTACCTCCTCCTATTTCCCCCACAACAACAACCCTGTGAGGTGAGGTGAGGTAAGGTGAGTTGGGCTGAGAGGAATGACTGGCCTAAAGTCACCCAGCCAGATTTCATACCTAAAGCGGGACTAGAACTCACAGTTGCCTGTTTTCTAGCCTGGTACCTTAAACACTAGACTAAACTGACTCTCATGCATTATTTCAGAACTAGAGTTGCATAATTTTTAATCAAGAGAAACCCATGGGTGTTCTACAGATTCAAAGTATAACTATGCCATCTGTAGTATTATCTAGTTATTATGCACGAAAAGCTGAAACAGATGCTAAAAATCATATTTTTGGCCAACCAAAATAACTTGGTATATGCATTGTAAATAAGAAACTGAAACTACAAAAGCATCTATTAAAATTCCAATCATTTTTAAAATTACGTTTGTTTCATAAATTCCATTTGGGTTTGGTTATACTAATTCAAGACTCCTAGGGAAGATTGTTTTTATAAAAGAAAAAATTCAGCATTCAGAAGGGTCCGTGGAAAGCTACAAAGCAGAGTGATTTATTATTATATGCAATGGCACCAATTCTCTGTATTGGCATTTTGCAAGATACTCCCACAAATTACCGTTCAAGGAATACTGTTGAGAACTTATCATAATGTATAATTTCAAACTCTCAAGATTGTAAGTACAAGATTTCATGTAAGCTCACAAACTTGCATTTTTGAATAATACCAAACAAAAATTATAAATGTTATAAATAAGATTCTAATCTCTACATTGGAATGCATTTGTAGGAAACACTATCCTGATTCTTGGTGTAAAATGATTGTGGATAGCAATCTAATACCGCAATTGGCCTTGTCATCATATTATTTCATGGATCAAATGTCTCTCAACGTCTCCTCCACTTTTTCTTGCCATTCTTACCTTTACTTTCTTCTCCTTTTGTTGCCTTTGTAATAGGGAAAATAGTTGCAACATGTACACAGTCCAGAATAGCTAAGAGAATTTTTGTTAGTCTTAGAAGATCACAAAAATTATAGAAGCCAAAATATATCAGATTTCGGGCTAAGTTCACAACCTGTTTTCAAAAGAAGAAAAGATACGGTAATCAGTTGAACTGGACTTTTTTTTTTTTACAAACTCAATATTCTTTCTAAAATTCATAAAATTGTCTAAGATACCAAAGTCAGCCCTGAAAGTCCCCCCCATTTTTTAATTAATTTTAACATTCCTTCCCTCTTTGAAATTTTATATACTATTTTTATGCTTTTAATATTTTATTGCACACCATCCAGAATCTCTCTTCTTAAATCTGACAAATAAATAAAAGTAGAAATAATATTTTTATGCAAAATAGTAAGTTTCTAAAAACCCTTATTCTAAAATACACATCAGTGCTATAATACTGAATAATCAGTGACTATGTTTTTTCCAGATTTTATACTTCTGGTTTTTATAATAATTTAGGTTTTCTGATGTTGAGGGGATTGTTTATTTTCAGTTATTATTTACATAATAATACAATACAACACAAATAATAGCAAAAGAACAGTTCCGTTTTAACGTATTATATCTGTCAGCCATTTAATTATTATTTTTTCTTTCATGATTAGATTAGATTTTTAATGACCAAAACACTTTCGAGTGGGTAAAAACTTCTACCTATGATTTTGGAAAATCTCCAGCATTTAAAGCAGAAGACAAATTCTGTAGGTCTTTTACATGAGGCAGATGGTAGCAAAAAAAGACAATTTCTGCGGCAACATCACATATTTGTTGAAAAGTCTTTCTAGAGAGGCCATTCAGCATCTCCATTATGGCTTCTCAGTGCCACATGAAAACGTCCTTGTTCTCTTAAGTATTTTAAGATGCTGCTATTAGCATACTGAGATGTATGCCCAATTGTATTTTACTGCTGTTTCTATTGCATAGTTATTGCTATAATTTGCTAGCAAACTTCCTATTCAAGGCAGCCTACTGGGGACAGAAAGGTATAAAACTAAGCAAATAGAATAAGTTGTTGGAAAACATTTGAAACTGCTTTTAATTATTGATATTATCTTTTCAGCGAGTGCAGGATTTGCTAGAAGGTTTTCTACTTGGCAGAAATCTTTTTTTTCTTTTGCCCCCTAATCTTTTTTAACTCAATTTGGATCTGCGTTTTTAATCTTTTTTGTTTTGTTTTGTTTTTTTGTTTGGTATGCTGGGCAGGTGCTATGCAATTTATTTATGAATAAATCAACTGGCAGACTCGAGAAAATATTACAAATATGTGTACATGATCTGACCACCGAGTCACTTATGGTTAGCATCACTGACATTTGATCTTGTAGCTCAGCTTGAGGCATTAAAAACATTTACCTCGAAGGTGAGTTTATTTTTTTCTTTATCAGAAAATGGGAATCTTTGGCAAACAACATCTCTCAAATATTCCTCCACAAACTCCATAGTTTGTGCAAACCTCTCCTTGATTTCGTCTTTGGAAGTTCCACTGCTGTCGTAACTAAACAAGAATCCAAAAACAAGAAAAAAAATGGGACAATTTTTAAAAAGTTCTGCCTTCTTTTTTTTTTTGAAAAAAAAGTATGTGCAAGAAATGTATTACTTGATTTAGATTAAACACTAAACACTTTATGAAAATACAGGTAGTCCTTGACTTACAACAGTTCATTTAGCAACCATTCAAAGTTACAACAGCATTGAAAAAAGTAACACATTTTTCACACTTACGACCATTGCAGCATCTCCATGGCCACGCGATCAAAATTCAGATGCTGGGCACCTGGTTCATATTTATGACGGTTGCAGTGTCCCAGGGTCACATGATCCCCTTTTGCAACCTTCTGACAAGGGGAAGCTAGATTCACTTAACAACCGTGTTGCTAACTTAACACCTGCAGTGATTCACTTAACTATAGCAAGAAAGGTGATAAAATGCGGCAAAACTCACTTAGCAAATGTCTTACCTAGCAACATAAATTTTGGACTCAATTGTGGTCATAGGTCGAGCACAATTTTATAATTTGTGCCATTACACAATTGCAGGTTCTCACTAAATTAGCTTTTTTGTGTTTATTACATTACACAGCCTTACACAGCCTTGTAGTCCAAAATATTTACAGAATATTTTGTACAATTTGATAATTTGCATAAAACAGTGATGGCGAACCTTTTAGAGACCGAGTGCCCAAACTGCAACCCAAAACCCACTTATGCATCGTCGGGTGCCAGGTGGGTGTGGCCCATTGGGTGGATGTGGCTCATTGGGTGGGCGTGGCTGCGGTAGTAATGGCAGACTGGGTGGGACTAAAAAGTTCAATCAATCAATTCCAACTGTGCAAGATCTTTTTTCCCTGCGAGAAGTTGAAATTGATTGATTGATTGAACCTTTTTTTTTTTTTGCGCATGGCGGCGGAGGCCTAAAGCGAAAAGGTTTTATAAAACCCAGCTGAAGGCCTAGGATGGGGGCGATGGCGCGCGTGCCCACAGAGAGGGCTCTGAGTGCCACCTCTGGTACCCGTGCCATAGGTTTGCCACCACGGGCATAGAACGTGACAAGTGATACTGGAAATTCTTACTAGAAGGACTATAGTAAGCCCTTTTTTTTCAACTAACCAATTTTATTAGAAGGCATAAAATTTTGTGAGCTGGAAAAGATGTTGTTAGACTCTTTCTGATTTGTTTTTTGCAACAACAGACTAACATGGCAATTCTCCTCCAAGAAAATTCTTTAACAGTAAGAAGTACTCCCAAGGATTTAAGATCGCCATGCTTCATTCAGAGAATCATTTGGTCACAAATACTCACTCATCAATTGCTATTTCAGATGGTATCTCTGACCATAGTCGAGCATACTTCACTGGCGTCACTTGTTCTTGGGGATCTCGGTCAACATGCATGTGCAACATCAGTCGACAAAATGAAGCTCTCAAGTCGTAAGGCAAATTCTCATCAGACATGCAGCGAAGAATAAGGTCAACATCTAACTGTCCAGATATTTCATTTATAGCTAAGTACTGGCGATCAAGGCACATCCGAGCAAAAAGATTCAGCTGGTACCTTGTAAAGCAGAAGAAAAATAAGGAAAGCGTCATTTTACCCCAAAGACTGAAAATCATCATCATCATCACCATGGCAGTTCACATCAAAGAAATTATAATAAAATTAATGGAAGATAGAAAATGCCAAACACAGCAGATCCGTTGTAATGAAGCAAGGGTTCTCACTCTCCCTCGCCAAAGGTTTGAGGTACAACAATAGCAGAGTGGGAGAACATCTGGATCTTGGGGTAGGGAAACCTCATTCTAAAGGTGCTGCTAGAGAGAAGGCATGCTTAACATAATAAGATACACATTCTGATGTGGAGAGTGGAAAACACGTTTTATGGATTATGGAAATGTATTTTAGAAATTAATCAGATTTAAAGAATAGGTGATAAATTACACTGTACATTTAGTTGGCAAACATTCATGCTTCAAGACCTCGTTCCTATTATTTAAACTCAGAATTCTGCTATGAAACTGGAGCAGCTGACATTGTGCACTGTGCATTGTCCAGTGTAAACTGGATCATGTTACCAAACATATATTGTTAGTGTCCAACATCCAGTTTCAAACTGGCAGACACTCCATGTTTACAGGACATGGAAGTCATCAAACTTAAAGTGAAGCATCCAAATGAAGCTATAATGATGGCAGGTTCTCACTGAATTAGCT
>NW_015395739.1:4809-6615 GCF_001527695.2 Protobothrops mucrosquamatus | reverse complement strand
AAATGCCATCAGTGAATAAAGCATGGCTTGTTTTAGAATAGTAAAATAAATTACGCTATTGTTCACTTACAGACTGCAATTTAGTTTAGTATGATATGGTAATATGCTAATGTAGTTTATAATTACCAAGTTTACTCCTGGCTTCTTTTATTTTCTGCTCCTTAATGACCCTTAAAATCATTCATCAATCTTTATAATTCCAAAGCAAAAAGTGCTAAAAAGTTAAAACAAAATCAAGATCTGATAAAAAGTGTCATGCTCATAAGTCTACAAAACTCATTCTGGCTTGTTTATAACATGTACATAGCTTAATACATACATTTATAGAAATTAAGAAATCATCACATGATCTAGACTTCAATTTAAAAACATCTAATAGCTTTTAAATAATGATCAAACATTAATAGCTATATTAATTTTACTGGTAAGTGTTTATGGGGTACTACTATTATGGATGCAAATTATACAGTAAAACCACAGAATCATATTTTAATTAGAAATCGCAGATTTGGGGGAGAGTAAGAAACAAAGGAAAATATCAAAATTGCATTCTGAAACAATAATGGTTAGAAAGCTGGATTACAGCACAGCAATAATACATTAAAAACAAGTTTTTTCACTTCTGTGATGATGTCTGAAGAATGTTCTATGGTAGCACATACACAAAATGAGTGAGCACAAGTAGATCCTTCATATGTCATAAGATAATATGGAGTATGTCCTCCATATGTCACAAAGAGGCTATTCCTGAACCTCTTCACTTTTCATTAAGGAATTGCCTGAGAAAAATGTTAGTTTCAGCCAACCACATGAATTTTCATGCAATTTAATACATTTAGTATAAAACATAATGAATGTATTAGATATGTCAAAACTGGAAGCACTTCACCAAAGGGTGCATATATCAGCTATGCCGCATTTTTCCCAGCATTCCTGCCAAATGCAGAGCTTGGCAGAAGATATATGATTCAAATGAAAGGCAGCTAAAGAGGTTGAATGACTGAAGTGGAGGGAAGAGCAAAAACAGTCTCCTTTACAAAAAGCAGAACAACATGTTCTTTGGGAAAAAAATATTGCTGTTCCTTTGCAGCCATGAGTTTAAGTAGCCAAAAATACTAGAAATACATATGTGCACTTATAATTATTTATACATTTGGACACTCCATAGATAGAATAAATAATATGGAAAGTTGAAAAATATGATGGAAATGGCAAACCATATTTGTACTGTTGTCAAGATAACTGCACGGATGTGTCTAACAAGGATTGTTCAATTTGAAGGATACCTTTACATTTATCTTACTCTAATTTTGCCCTCTGGTGGAGGAAAGCAAGTAATGAAAAATGGCAGTTTGATAGAAGATACTTCTCCATGATAGGTTTTGTACAATAAATAACCATTTGTTGATTTGATTTGTTGTCCAAGAGTCATTGATTTTTCATTATAAGGGTACTGAAGTATTTTTCTACATGAAAGGTCTCCCTTAACATCAAACCTGATTCCTGGTAACTAACCAAGAATAATTTTCTTGGGAAAAGTGCAGACATACTTTGCCATTACTATTTTATAAGTGTCTGTTCAATTTAAATTATAATCAACAGCCTAGAAGAGGGGTAGGCAAACTTGGCTCTTTTATGACTCGTGGATTTCAACTCCCAGAATTCCTGAGCCATCATGGGTTGGACTAGATGACCTTCAAGGTCCCTTCCAACTTTACTATTATTATTATTATTATTATTATTATTATTATTATTATTATTATTATTATTATTATTATTATTATTATTATTATTATTATTATTATT
>NW_015395739.1:0-3994 GCF_001527695.2 Protobothrops mucrosquamatus | reverse complement strand
CAAAGCCCCATTCTGCTGGTGGAATGAGGGGAAAAGAAATATTCACCAATTCCCACCCTCCTTATGGTGCTCTAATGCAATACTCTTCCTCTCTGGGGCAGTTTTCATGGGATTGTAGAGTGAAGGAAAAAAAACACAAATAAAACCAACAATCTCTTCTTTGCTTTTCTTACTTTCCACTAACATTTTCTGTAAGCCTTGGCATTTCCTGATAGCAAAGAATCTGAGATTTGTTGTGTATAAACAAAGAGAAACCAGAAATAGCTTCTGTAAAATTCCAGATGACCCTCCTGAATTAAAGTTGCAATACCGTCTTTCTTCTCAACATCCCAATGTTCCAACTGGACATTATTATCTGAAATACAGTAGCTCTTTCATATACAGTACACACTATACAGTACAAATTTGTATAGTATTTGTTTTTCAAGTGCTTATGCCAAATGGATAATCCTTCTAGTTAAAAAAAGATAAAAGATTGCTCAGAAGTTGATATAATTTAAAGTGACCAGAATAAACAAAAATTTGCTTGCCTAAGTGTCTAAAATTATTATAGCCTAGTTTTCAATATCCATTAATCACAATACTTAGCATTGTTAACACTATGAAGAATCTTTCCTCTATATCATTTGCAGCCTTCATTTGTCCTCCTGCTTCCCAGTAAAGATCATACCAGGAGCAGTGTTCAAATTGCTGGACAGTCAGTAGGGACTTGCCCCTGTTACATCATTACATTAGAAACTGAAAGGGCACACAAAGGCCAGGAGATGGAGCACGTAGATTCCATTAACAGCCTCCCTTCCTGTTATCCCAGTAATTTGAACATTGGTGAACACTTTTTGATTGAGGGTTCTCTTCCCTATACTTACTGAAGACTGACATCCCTGGTTAGCTTTCATATAGTTAGGATTTATCTGACAGAAGAGAATCAAAAGCAGATAAAAAGAAAAAAAAAGCCAACTGGACTCCCCTTTCTCAAAAATCTAAGTACTGTAGTGAAATATATTTGTTGTATGAATATTACACACTTAGGAAGCTCCATGCTACGTAAATCAAAGCAAACACCCAAAAAGATTGAAAGGAAAAATCTATGAGACATGTAAGATTTCAAAAACAAGTTATCAGCAAAATTATATGGGCTATGTAAATATCTCAATTCATTCATTTTGTGGAAAGATGTGACCATTTTTTTCAATACTGATTTCTATTAATAGAAGGTGTATCCAAGCAGTAGTAACAAAAAGTAATTGGCGTAGATTTTAGCACATTTTCACAATTTCTTCCAAATAAATGCCCGTGGTATTGACTGGTATTTGATTTTACCAAATAACACATCAGCTTTCTAATTGTTTGCAACTCTTGATGGTTACCTGGTAAATGTATCTGTAACTTGAACATAAGAAATCAGGTTGTTAGAGAAAAAGTTTCGTAAGAGGTTTTCCTGTGATACATACCTCGGCTGCTAAATAATGTCCAGTAGCAAGATGTTTAAACCGAAAAAGGCTATTCCAATAGCCTGCACCACCACGGCAAGGATCATGTTGTACTACCTATAAAGTAACAATAATACTTTCTGAGAATTCTTGAGAACTGCCTTTCTGAATAGTATTTGTCATTTCTCCTTAAGCAGATAGGGTTGTCAACAAAATGGCTAAAATAATAATTTAGAAAAAAAATGAAAAGGGAATGACAAAACAAGATGTTATTTAAGTTAGCTACAAAACATTAGCTAGAAAACAAAGGGGAATAATAAGACTCATCCAAAAAATGACTGGTTACTTCAACTTATTTATAACGTTGTATTTCTCTATGAAAAATCTAGATGAAAAATGTGCTGAGAAAGTATATTTTCTAAATCAAAAATATTCAATAGTTGTGCCCAGTTGCTTTCAATGAGGAGTGGCAAATTGGTGTCCCATGGACAGTGGGAGATATTACAGATAACTGGTGCTGGATCCAGACTGCTAAAATTTTTCTCTAGACCAAGGAAAGATCTTGAGATTATCCATATATACACTAGACAGCAGTGGGGATTTGTGCATGTGACTAGATGGCAAAAACTGACATTTTTGTAGTCTCTTGCAAACAGCTAGGTATTATGGGATTCCACCGAACTCAGAACTGTTGATGTAGCGTTTTATGGATTTGATTAAACCAAACAGTTTTAATCACTTTGGAATTTACTTTTTTTTTTAACTGCTTGATAAAGATTGGAACATTTACAAGCACAAATTTGGTTATATTTGTAGGGTGAGTTTTTCAATCTGTTTAAAAGAAATGTTTACTGAATGACCCCAGAGATATAACATAGTATATATTCATATGAACACTCATAATATTTATGGACATAGGGGGAAATGATCAGCTTTATAGTCTACCATATGTCTGTGCAAAGACTCTATCAGTGCAGAGTTCCTACAAGGAGAATATCTGTTTACATATGTTGGTATCAATAAATATTGATATATGAGACCAACAGAATTCCTTCACACAGATGTGTCCATGGACATCCACAGGAGGTAAATTACATTACATTCATTGTGCAAATAATGTAAATTTGTAATGTACGTAATCTGCATGATTACATCATGATGTACGAGATCTTTTGATGTCACTACTGCTAGACATCAAGTTAAATATTCATTAGATGACTATGCACATGCCTCCATTAGTTTTGAAATCAGTTTGTGCTTCCACTTGTGTTCTAAATAGCTCCAACTTCTATATTAGCATGGGGAAATTATCTTTACATGACCTTTTAATTTCCAATATATCTATTATAACAATACAATCATTTTATGGAAAAAGACTAAGATAATACATTGATTACTCAAAATATGTCTTAATAAAGAATATATCCCTTGAAAGAGAAAAAACAAAATTAAAATATATGCAAGTTAATTTTATTAAAAGCATTTGTCTTGTCAAAGTTCACCTCTTATACTAGATTGTTAAACACAAAGGGGAGTTCCATTCTGTGCACTACTATATAGCTTTTTCCAAATATATGCTTGGAATAGCTGGTGACTATAGCTGCAATTCCATACACTGTTATCTGGAAGTAAGACTGTTGGCTTTGAGATTTTTCAGTAGATATACATAGGATGGCTGTTAACTACTGTGTGGTTGATTTTAAAGAAGGAACAGACTCTGCTAATATTAGATAAGAGTTGCTATCAAATGGAATAGGAAGAATTCTATTCCAGAAGTTATTTGAGAACTATGTTCCATACATTACAAAGCAATAAACTAGAGGTAGGTAATCTATGATCCTAAGACCACAAACAGGCCATGAATAACTTTTCTTTTGCAACCCCTGGGATTCAAATTGTCTGAAACTGATAGCAACGTTTCCTACCAAACAAATAAAAGCCACAGATATATAGTGTCCTAAAAACTAGATCTATTTGTGTGAAATGCCCTCTTCCTTTGTAACAATGTCCCATTGTTACAGCCCTTTCCATTTCCCATGAATATTTGTATGGCCCTAAAATGTTGCTCTCTCTTGCAATAAATGCCATTTCTGGTGGACTTCTTCAAGGACCTCTTGAAGAAAGTGTATAAATAATAAAAGGGTGAATTTCTTTGTAACATACAGTATAGCGATACTAGCTGAAATTGTCATGGCTGCATTCATAGAAGATTAATTGTTGTGGTCTTCTTTGTGGAATCTTAAATCAGATAATTGTATGAAAATAAACATGCTATTTTGTTTTATTTATTTATTTATTTATTTATTTATTATTTATATTTAAACTTCTATGCCGCCCTTCTCCCCAGAGGGACTCAGGGCGGCTTACAGCATGTTAAAAAACAACACAAAAAAACATTTCCCCTATAAAACCAATTAAAAAGCAAATATATTAATAGCTGTGTCATATTTAAAATCTTTGAAAATTTTTTAAAAATTATTCCCTATTTAAAATTCACCCTAGGTCAGTCCCGCTTGTTGAAAAAGCCATGTCTTGAGGGCGCGGCGGAAGGTTAGGAGATCCGG
>NW_015395738.1:6127-9385 GCF_001527695.2 Protobothrops mucrosquamatus | reverse complement strand
ACCACTGACCCACCAGAATTGACCTCAAAATCAGATTACCGTATAGGTGCTGCTGGGAAGATGACAATATTTCACCTACAAGTGGAATTCTTTATATTGCTGTGAAAAAGCTGAGGGTTTCTTAGCATTTTAGTACTGCAGGCATTTATTTAAAAACCTTCTTTTTGCCCATTTTCCCACTGTTTCTCTATTGATTACATATTTTATGGAATGTCTGTCCCTATCAATTTAAACTGATGTATACAGATAGTGCTTGACTTACAACCACAATTGGGCCCAAAATTTCTATTGCTAAGCAAAACAGTTAAGTAAATTTGGCCCTATTTTATGACCTTTCTTGCAACAGTTGTTAAGTGAATCACTGCAGTTGTTAAAGTAGTAACACGGTTGTTAAGTGAATCTGGCTTCCCTACTGACTTGGCTTGTCAGAAGGTTGCAGAAGGTGATCGTGTTGCAGTGTTGCAGTGTTGGGACACTGCAACCGTCATAAATAGGAGTCAGTTGCCAAGTATCTGAATTTTGATCACCTGACCATGGGGAGGCTACAATGATTATGACGTAAGTAAAACGTCGTAAGTCACTTTTTTCAGCGCCGTTGTAACTTCAAATGGTCACTAAGTGAACTGTTGTAAGTCAAGGACTACCTGTATGGAAATATATGTGAAATAATGAAATAATCCTTATACATATATATGTTTAATTCTTTCCTATAAATACGTTGTATATCTATCTACATTACAGGTTTCCAGCAGAAGGGACAAGAATGTAGACCAGGGGTAGTCAACCTTGGCTCTTTTATGACTCGTGGACTTCAATTCCCAGAATTCCTGAGCCAGCATAGCTGGCTCAGGAATTCTGGGAGTTGAAGTCCACGAGTCATAAAAGAGCCAAGGTTGACTACCCCTGATGTAGACGGCCATCTGATATGCAAATCTGCTGCCTAATTACTGCTGCAAAGGCACATTTCTGTAAATTTTGCAGAACATTTTCCCACAAGCGTTCTTGTACCATCAGTCACACAAATCTATGATAAAGTAAGTTAATACTTTTGTGAATAAACGGTAACATTGCTATGAATGTACAATGATCTGAATAGGGAGGCGTAACCAACAATTGGCAAATATTTAATACAAGATGTTTTGAGCAAACTTGTCAATCTATATACAATATAAAACCATATTATTTCTTTCCTCCTGTACAGTCAAGCACTGCATTTCCTTTTCTATGCAGAATTGTTTATGTAGTCTTTGTTCAATGAAACTTTTTATTAATCAACATTTTTAGAAAAAAATCCTTTCATGAAATTCTTTCAGTCATTTATCTTTCTGACTTCCAATTATATAAATTCTGGAATGAACGGCTTATGATTTAGCACCAGACATTTTCCCACACCAATGTCAAATACTAAAAAGATTTAGCATTTTCAAAGAAACAAAGTTTTAGTAACAGCGTTGTTTTTGAAAAACGTTAATGGTTTAACTTGGTGCTTTAAAAAAAATAATAATAACCATACTTTCCCAATATCTGACACCATTTGTTCCCTACTGGCTTTGTAACACTTTTTAAAATGACAAGATCACCTATTTTCATGCACTCAAAGATCATATATGGGAATGCTATTGCTACTGAAGTAACGTGATAATTAAAAATGCTTCTCCACAAAATAAGACTGACATTATAAAGCTCCTATTGGTGTTTAGAAATGCTCAAAGAACAATATTAAATATGAAATTACTTACTAGCTATCGAATTGTTACCCTAACCCACTAGAGTGAATAAATAAAATATTTCAGACTCAATTTCAGCAACCCCTTTTCAAAACAGCACTCAGTATAGTACTAAAAACTGGTATTTAACCATTAATAATTAACATTTAGTGTAAAAGTTCAACATGAAAATCTGCATTTAAAGAAGTTTTCACTGTTTAATGATTTCATATTAACAGTTTTCTCATTGATACAGCATCATCAAATGAAATATTGGAGCAAAGCAAAAATAAAACTATATATTTTTTTCAGTTTGATTCTTGAATTGCATGCAAAAAGGTAGTTACTGTGTACTTTGAATCAAGAATGTTGCATTCAGTGAGAGTCCTCGAGACAGTTTGTAAAATAAACAGATACATACTGACCATTGTAAAACAAAATTTCAATGTTGCTCATAACAATAAAAAAGCAGCACAAATACAGATTTGGTCAGTCTGGAAGCTGTATAAATATACATATCATTGTAGATTTCTACGCACATGTTGGACATAATCTACTGAGAACTTTTCTTGTGCAGATCACCATAGAAATGATTGTGAGTTCCCAAACACCTCTGCTACTGATGGTGGGATGCACCGGAAAAGTTTTCCATAATTGTGCCCAATACCTTCACTTTTCCATGGCTTGACCTCTCCTTGGCAGGCAATTTTTTTTTTTAGCCTTGCTGAGAAAATGCAGACGCGCTCTGGATGGCATTTTATTTTCCTTTTCCATTTTTTGAAGATTTCTGAATCTGAAGTTTTAATTCTTTGATCATCTTCTCTAACTTCTGTCTCGCTTCTCGTTCCTGTCTCAGTTCATCTTGGAGCTCCTGTCTATCGGCCTCTGCATGATCCAGCCTCTGCCTCAGCTCTGCTAACTGCAAGTTTGAAAAGTAAAGACAAGCTAAAACAGCTGGTATATCATTCACTTGTTTCTTAATCCTGGTACATACGCAAACATTTCATGCTGTTCCAAAATGAAGCATCTGTCAGTAATCATACCATAAAAAATACCAGACTGGAACATTAAATATGTGCAAGTACATACAAAAAAAAAATCAATACAAATTTAAAATACTTCCTATGCTTTTTCTTTCCACTTTGCTATTGCAACATTTTTAGTGAAAATATTCTTATTTCTTTGACGTAGATGTTTCTAAATTGCCAGAAAAAACATTCATCCATTAAAACCACACCCAAATATTTGGATAGAACTGAAATAGCAATCTCTGAGTTAGTAAACTGTAAATAATGTAGGAAAAAATCAAATCAGTGGGGAAGTGAAAGGTATATGGCATTTCTTCTGTACACATTACAGTGTAGGCATGAGAAAAGTAAGGCATATTTTAGTGTTAAATGAAACTGTTTTTAAAGATAAATAAAGCTGCAATCCATATGCTGCTGACTTGAATGCATGGAGCTCCAATGTGTTAGCAGCTATTCAGACATCTGAGGGGCAGAACTAGCAAGAGTGTATATTTCGTATATTTTATCAGCAATCCAGCATTACA
>NW_015395738.1:0-5344 GCF_001527695.2 Protobothrops mucrosquamatus | reverse complement strand
GAAGAAATGACAATTATATAGAGAGTTTTCAAAACACAAATTATGCTTCAAATTTCATAGCCCTCAGGCTCTATTTCACTTGAAATAGGACTTAATATGGATATGTATCTTGTCCTTTTAAGATTTCTTCTCTCAGAAATGTAACTCACAGTAGTTGTTAAGCATGTACTTATATGTACATGCTTACTATATATACTCTCTCTATCAGTATACACACACATATATATATATTAGACACACAGAGACACATATGAACTTAACCATTATGCACCAGTATTTCTACTTCAACATTCTCCATTAATATATTCACAGATATCTGGGGAAAAATATTTCAGATAGAGAGTTTTTTAAAGTAAAAAAACGTATGGAATGTTGAGAAATTTTTCCCTCATACCTTTAAATATTATACTATAAAGGATTTTCCCCCATGTTCAATTAAAATGCTAATCACAAATATAAGCTTACAACAATCTGAAACTGCCCTAATTTTATTTCTACTAGCTATCTTCTAGTAGTCTGGACACCCTTTTTCCAGATATTAGTGCTGAGCAATTTTCATCATAGGAACCTTAGGGAACACAGTTTAACCGTGCTATTATCCAGTGGAGACATAACAGATGCCAATGTAATACAAGATGTTGTTAGGAATTTCAATCTTCAAAGAGGATGTGTGTGTGTGTGTGTCTGATTCAACAAAGTTTTAATCAAAGCACTGTCTCTAAGCAAAGCACTGAATCAAAGCGGCATTCCTCTTCAAAGCACTACACGAGAGCAGTCACCCCATTTTTGACCCAGATATTAAAAGGGGCTTCTCTGCATGCACTCCAGAGTGGGAAAGTTCCACCAATGCAAAGAGAATAACTGAAATGGGTCAGCCTACTGCAGCAAAACATTAAGCAGAGATCTATGGAGATTCTCAGTCATCCAGGTCATGGTTGTCCCAAAGATGCTTTTTCAAGAAGCAACTGGATTTTCTTCTTTTTCTTTGAAGAAGTTTCACTTCTCATCCAAGAAGCTTCTTCAGCTCTGACTGGATGGTGGGGAATAGAAGAATTTATATTCCTTGCAGACAAGCTGGTCATTTGCATTCTTCTAGAGAGTCGTTGAGGCCACTTGGAGGTTTGTCTGTGTCCTCAGGGTCACCTGAGTAGTGCAAATGGGTTTGGAGCCTTCTTGGAACTGCTGAAAGGACTGTGTTGTGGAGCTGTGTTTTCTGCAGGATGTTTTCTGCCCTGTGTCCTTTCACTGGTGTGTGAGTATGAACGATTTCCAGAAAAACTGCAGACTACAGGAACCATTTGCACTTCAGTTTGAGATGGAGACAACACAGACTGTGCATGTATTCAACAGCGAAGGGACACAGGGCAGACAACATCCTATAGAAAACATAGCTCCACAACACAGTCCTTTCAGCAGTTCCAAGAAGGCTCCACACCCATCTGCATTACTCAGGTGATCCCGAAGATACAGACAAACCTCCAAGTGGCCTCAACGACTCTCTAAAAGAATGCAAATGACCAGCTGTCTGCAAGGAATATAAAACTTTCTATTCCCCACCATCCAGTCAGAGCTGAAGAAGCTTCTTGGATGAGAAGCAAAATGTCTTTTTAAAAAGTCCACTTTCTTCTTGAAAAAGCACCTTTGGGACATTAAGCAGAAGGACAACTTATTATCAAAGTTATGTTTGATAATAGCTGAAGTCCAACTTTCAGGTTAGCATTCTTAGATGAAAGTAAGCTTTTAATACAAGTAAATATTAAATGAAATAGAGGGAAAAGTTTGTTTTATTAACTGTATCATTGTATTATTCATAATTATAAACTTTCATCTTAATATGGAACCAATACAAAAAAGGGAAGACACTGTTTGGGTGGTAGACAAAAATAAAATCACGTTCACATCATACCATTTGAAGATGCTGCTTCTTTTGCAAAATTGTATGTAGTTTTTCTTGCTGTTTAATATATGTTTTCATTACTTCTTCCATCATTTTCCCTTTATCATCATCAGATCCAATACCATCGGTAAGAGCCTGAGATGAGGATTGTGCATCACTATTTATTTCCATCTCATCTTCTGTAGTCTCCCTGGAACTGACCTGCTCTGTTTTCCTTCTGTTTGCAGGTTTAATGGGTACGGGTTGCTCTACAGAATCAAAAAGTCAGGAAAGCAATGTTTATTGATTTTCTACAAAAACAATAATTTCATTAATGTTATTGTTATGAAACAGTTTCATTTTTTACTCACCTATACTAGCACAAATTCCAGATCTGGGCTTTAAGTCAAACTTCTCCTGTCCTTCAAGAGCGATGTCCTGATAAAACACACTTTTTTTGTGTTTGCCTCCATTTTGCTGTTTTAGTGACGTCCCCGAAAATGATTTATATACCTCTGATATTTTTTCAACAGTTTTTGTGGTTTCTTTACACTGTGGCATTGAAGTACTAAGAGATACATTGGGAGCAACCACCTTATCACACATGTAAAAGAAATAGCTGGAAACAACAAAATTGAAATATTATTAGAATATATATAAATTAAATTATACCAAATCAAGCACAAAATAGAAAACAACAAACAAACAAAAATCAACTCTTTAATCCCCAGCCTGCTACACAGCAGTTGTAGATAATCATTATTTTGTGTAGCATAGGAACCATCAAATCAATTACAAAGTAAAAGAAAATACATTGCCATCAGTATACTCAAAAATCTATTGGCGAAAATGAATGAAAGTCTATTTTAATTTTCAAAGGTATTTTAACACTCATAATTTTATTAGTCCCCATATGCACTTTAATGTATTTGTTTTATAACTATATATGCCAGCCCACTCAAGATTCTGGGCAGATCAAAGAGCAGGTGGCAATTGTGGCCAAAAGGACTTTTGCAAAGCTCCATGTCACACATCAACTGCAACCTTTCCTGGAATGGCAGGCATTACTCACAGTGACTCATGCCTTAATTACTGTATGTCTTGATTGAAGTATTGCAATATGCTCCATACACATGTGCCTATCTTTGAAGACCATTCAAAAGCAGTAGCTGGGTTCAGAATGCAGGGACTCAGGTAGCAAGAGCACTTTCAGGTCATCCACATAACTGAGATCTGCCCTGGTTGCTACTGTAGTTGACTTTGGCGAGCAATTCAAGGTGCTGGTTGAACTTTTCAAGCACCTTTGTGCTTTGAGGCCAGAATATCTGCAGGACTGGCTTTTCCCTGCAGTATCTATCCAGCAAATATGATCCAGTAGGGTGGATTTGCTACATGTCACCTCAATTAGAGAATGTCACCTGCAAGAACCAAACAAGCATATCTTTTCAGGTGCCACTTCTCCTCTCTGGGGTACCCCACCCCTCAATCTGTGACTTCTTCTCGTCTTTTAGGAAACTAGTGAAAATCTGGTTGCTTCACCAAAACAAGGATTGCTGCAAGGTGAAGCAACCCAGATTTTCACTAGTTTCCTAAAAGACAAGAAGAAATTGACTCCCAGTTTCTTAACTGTCTTATTTACAATTCTCACTTCCATAGGAATATTTCTAGCTATTGTTTGTTCAACTGTCTATATGATTTTAATCCCAATTACATAACTGAGGAATTGTTTGCCACTCAGAGCAGGCAGATTGAATCAGCCTATAAGCAGCCTATAAATAAATACGTAAAAGCACAAAAAGGTTTTAAAATGTAAGATACTCAAAATTTTAAAGGCCTAGAGCAGGGGTAGGCAACCTTGGCTCTTTTATGACGCATGGACTTCAACTCCCAGAATTCCCGAGCCAGCTTCAATTCCCTTTTTCTGGGAATTGAAGTCCACGCGTCATAAAAGAGCCACGGTTGCCTACCCCTGGCCTAGAGGAAGAGAATTGTCCTGATCTCTTTTCAAAAAGCTAACAGGCATCATAAAGAAAGTCTTCTTTCAGATCCTCATCTCCAACTTCCTGAGGAAAGAACATGAGAAGCACGCCCTTTCAAATTAAGAAGACAAAGACTGTCCTGAAGAAGATGAAGACCCAAGTCACAAAGGTCATTACCAGTACTTTGAATTACGGTATATTCAGAAACCTGTGAGCTGGTGCAGCAGGTGGGGCACTGCCAAGATTGTAGGTTACAACCGGTATTCAGAGGGAGCCCCAAGTAGAGCACAATACACACAATCCAAATATGAAGTAATGAGGACTCCTCACAGGCACCAGAGCATCTTGTGCCAAAAACAATCATATCTGACGCCAAAGCTAAGCAAGGTCCACCATCTGTTTTGTTCATACAGGAGCCATATAATGGCAAATGAACCCGTAGATCACAGAGCCTCTGCTTTTAACAAAGTGCAACTCCAGGAAAAGCCAATTGTGCAGCCACTGTGGAGTTAGAATGTTTTTCAGATAAGCAGCCACTGTATCTTGTTAAGATTTAATTTGACCATGTTCGTTCCAACTGTTTCCTCAAAATCTCTAGCCACCCGGTCAGGACTTCTGCTGTAAGTCTTACTCAACATGGGATGGGAATGTATAACTGAGCACCATCACCTTACACACAATATTTTATCCTAAATGGTGAGATGACCTCACTCAGCTCTTTCATATAGATAACTAATGAAAACATCTTCCAGGATTCTGTTACTGAACATGCTGTTGCTGCTTTAATATTTAATGCAAATTTTCTATTGCTTTCTTAAAAGAAAACCTCATTCAAAACAAGCAGAAATACTGGCACTTTGTGAATATATTTGTGAAATTAGCTGAGGAACAATTCAAATGACACTTTAACTGCTACATCAGCACTGTACAGACATGTCATCAGCACACTAGAGCTTCAAATGGTTTCAATAAACTGCATAGCAAGTTAACTCTTCATGTGGTCAAAATAATTCTGACACTGATAAGCCATGTGCTCTAGAGTTCTAGAGCACTTCTAAAGTAGCCAGCATTTTTGTTTTTTATTTTTAAAACAACTTTTGAACATGGGCTGAACTTGCTATTCTTTTTCAATGCAACAATAACTAGAATGAAAAACAACTAATACAAAGCTATTATTAATAAGCTACTAATTGATTGTCACATAAATTATCCCAGGCTACTTGAAGACTCTGTTTCCTACTCACAAAGTTTTGATGATATAACACTGACACCCATTTCATACTAATAATATAAGTTCTATCATAGAGGAGGTCCCAAAAATGGAGCAAATTGGGATTCAATGTTTTATGCAGTTAATTTCCAGAACAAATGGGAGGTATTTAACTTTGATTCACAGAAATGTAAATCAGATTAAGTGCAGAACTTCAAAGATCAGCTGATTAGAGACCCCGAGGATGCTGTATATACAAATGGAAATTCCAGGATCCAC
>NW_015395737.1:0-9386 GCF_001527695.2 Protobothrops mucrosquamatus | reverse complement strand
TCTCTCTCTCTCTCTCTCTCTCTCTCTCTCTCTCACACACACACACACACACACACACACACACACACACACACACTGCTAGACTTCTCACACACACATCCACACAGAGAACCGGTTGATCACATATTTGAATCCCACCACTGGGCAAATCTCACTTAATAACTGTCTCATTTAGCAACAGAAAGTTTGGACTCAGTCGTGATCGTAAGATGAGGATTACCTGTATCTCATTAACCAGTATTGTGTGAACAGGGCTAATGAGGGAGGGAGAGCACGTGCCGTCTTCTCAACAATGAACTCTTTGAGGAAGAATTTTATAACAGTGGGACTTTGCTTTAATTATTATTATTATTATTATTATTTCCCCTCTTACCTGGCAATTTTCACTTGGGAACATCTGTTTTGAAAAACATCTCTGCCTACGTAATGAAAGGATAACAGAACTGGATTATAAGCACAACCTCTGCCGCAGCCCAGGCTTTCAGCAGTCGTGAAATTATTCAGCACGGAGATTGTGTTTTTTACTGTGGCTTATGCTGACAAAAGGTCAGCACCGTTGCGACACAAATTAGCTCACTGTTGTCATAAGTATCACAAGACACAGTAGGTGATGCTCAGAAGACATGGCCTGGGAACTGGGCAGGAGAAATGAAAAATGCTTTGCATTGTCTTGTAGTGGAGCAGGAAATTTTTCCCTTCCTCTCTGCATTAGATGGCTGGATGCTTCACATCCTGATCCATCGATTGCTTGGCACAGAAATTTGGGAGAGGCCACAAGGACTGGTCCCTGGTGCCCAAAAGGTTGGGGACCTCTGATCTAAGCCACAGACAGGTAGTCTTCTTATGGCCACAACTGAGCCCAACATTTCTACTGGTAAGTGAGACACTGGTTAATTGAATTCCACCCCATTTTATGACCTTTCCCATCACAGTTCTTAAGCGAATCGCTGCAGTTATTAAATTAGTAACACGGTTGTTAAGTGAATCTGACTTTGCTTGTCAGAAGGTTGCAAAAGGGGATCACGTGTCCCTGGGACACTGCAACCGCCATAAATACGAGTCAGTTGCCCAGCCTCCAAAGTCTGATCAAGCAACTATGGGGATGCTACAACAGTTGTAAGTGTGAAAATGATCATAAGTCACTTTTTTCAGCCATGTGGTAACTTTGAACAGCCACCAAATGGCTGTAAGTTGAGAACTACTGTACAAAGATTTGCAAATATCAAAATTGTGGGATCTGTTATTTGGCACCCATCTCTTCGCTAACAAAATCTACCAAAGTAAGAAGGTTATTTCTTATCTCCACTCTGGTAAATCAGTGACCCACAGGAGAAGAGCTGGTAATAACATATCTAGCCATCTAATTAGAAGCCATCGTTACTTTGGTTCTCCCTAACTTTTCTTGAAAGATAAAAGGTATGTCAGAAAGCATGGAAGAAGTGAAAAACTGGTGGTCAGACTAATTAGTTCTCACTAATTTGTACGGCCTTGAAATGAAGCCCCTTTCTTTTCTCTTTTTTTTGTGTCTCCCTGTGGTTCAGGAAATGAGACATTATGTATTGTCACCTACCTGCTGCTTAGTGCTGCAATTTATTTTTCCTAACATTTTACCAGAATCTGCCTTCCTGTTGCTTCTATTAATCTATGTCCTGCACTGCGGGACAGTCATTTTCTGGATGCTGTTCCTTCAGGTGTTTGAAAAGAGCCATCGTAATCCAGGTAATTTTTCCAAAAGTCTCCACAGTTCCCATATTCTCCAATCTCTCCTTTTCATTTCTAGTTTCCTGATCCGTCTCATTGTCCAACTCTGTACTGGTTAGCTTTCTTTTTAGTTATTCTTCAATAAGGTGCCCAGAACTGGACACAGGATTTAAAGTCAGGTCTAACGCAGGATAGAGTGGAATGTTACTTTCCATAATTTGGGAACTATGCTTCTAAATTGCATTGTCTGTTAAAAAAAACAACCCTATATTTTACTAATGAGAGAAACCCATTTAAGAGTTACAATTCCAAAATCCTTTTCAAAGGTATTTTTACCAAATCAAACATTTTCCATCCTGCACTTTTGCATTTGATCTCTTTTTCTTTTATGAAGATAGTTGTCTTAAGTGTCAATTAAGTCCCTTTCTCTAACCCAGTGTTTCTCAACCTTCGTATGCTGGCTGGAGAATTCTGGGAGCTGAAGTACACATATCTCCAAATTGCCATGGTTGAGAAAGAACTAATCTATTGAGATTATTCAATTTTGATAAGATAGATAAATGTAGATAGATAGATAGATAGATAGATAGATAGATAGATAGATAGATAGATAGATAGATAGATAGATAGATAGATAGATAGATAGATAGATAGACAGATAGAGATGTACCTAGATAGTAGAGAGAGATGGATAATAGATGGATGGATGGATGGATGGATGGATGGATGGATGGATAGATAGGTAGGTAGGTAGATAGATGATAGATAGATAGATAGATAGATAGATAGATAATAGAGACAGATGGATAATGGATGGATTGATAAATTAGATAGATAGATAGATAGATAGATAGATAGATAGATAGATAGATAGATAGATAGATAGATAGATAGATAGATAGATAGATAGATAGATAGATAGATAGACAGATAGAGATGTACCTAGATAGTAGAGAGAGATGGATAATAGATGGATGGATGGATGGATGGATGGATGGATAGATAGGTAGGTAGGTAGATAGATGATAGATAGATAGATAGATAGATAATAGAGACAGATGGATAATGGATGGATTGATAAATTAGATAGATAGATAGATAGATAGATAGATAGATAGATAGATAGATAGAGATAGATAGATAGATAGATAGATAGATAGATAGATAGATAGATAGATAGATAGATAGATGGATGGATAGATAGAGATATACCTAGATAGTAGAGAGATGGATAATAGAGAGATGGATGGATAGATAGATAGATAGGTAGATAGATAGATAGATAGATAGATAGTAGAGAGATGGATAATAGAGAGATGGATGGATGGATGGATAGGTAGGTAGGTAGGTAGGTAGGTAGATAGATAGATAGATAGATAGATAGATAGATAGATAGATAGATAGATAGATAGATAGATAGATAGATGTAGCTAGATAATAGAGACAGATGGATAATGGATGGATTGATAAATGAGATAGATAGATAGATAGATAGATAGATAGATAGATAGATAGATAGATAGATAGATAGATAGATAAGATTCTGATATTTGCTAATCTCACCCAACCATTTTTGAGAACCTGCATAATTGATAAGTCTTCTTTCCCCTTCTTCAACCTTGCCCTTGATGGAAGTGTCAAAAAATATTAATCATTCTTGTTTGGTGCTTAGTTTTGTTCCATAAAAGGGAACAGCAAGCAGGAAATTAAAAGGCAGGACTGCCGGCAAGAACATTGAGGCTGGATCACGGTTATTAAGTAGATGATTTCAGCAAAGCACCAAGGCACAAGCTGAAGAATCTTTGCCAAGTTTAGTCCTCGTAGGTCCTGGAAGAACCTCATGTTTTCTCCTGGGTTCCTGGAACATAATAATTTCCTGCTATAAAAAAATGGTGTGCCGCTCTCCAAGAACATTTGTAAAAGCATGCAGTTAAATTCACTGTGTACGTTTGAAGAAACTCAGTTCTTCTGCTTTAACGAACACTCTGTATTCCCTAAATTTAATTATATAATATAAACTGGGTATTAAAATAAGAGTTATTTATGAGCTGGTTGCCATTTAGAGACATTTTGAACCTTTGCAACTTGGCATTTATGTCTAGTCCAGGGGTAGGCAATCTTGGCTCTTTTATGATTCGTGGACTTCAACTCCCAGAATTCCTCAGCCAGCATGGGGAAACTATGGCCCCTTCATGACTTGTGGACTTAAACTCCCAGAATTCCTGAGCCAGCCATGCTGAGGGGAAAGGGAGAGGTTTCCAAGCTGAGCCATGCTGGCTCAGGAATTCTGGGAGTTGAAGTCCACGAGTCATAAAAGAGCCAAGGTTGCCTACCCCTAGTCTAGTCCTTGATTTACATCCACAACTGAGCCCAGCATTTATGTTGCTAAGTGGGAGTTTGTTAAGTGAGTTTTGCCCTATTTTACAACTTTGCTTGCCACAGTTGTTAAGCGAATCACTGCAGTTATTAAATTAGTAACACGGTTAAGTGAATCTGGCTTCCCCATTGATTTTGCTTGTCAGAAGGTTGCAAAAGGGGATCACATGACCCCAGGATGCTGCAACCATCATAAATATGAACCACTTTGGAAAATAAGTTGACCCCCTCCTCTTTGTGGCAGCGCCTCAAATCCTGGAATACTGCTATCATATCAACCTAGTCCTTCTTTTCTCTAGACTGGCCATGCTCAATTCCTGCAACTGTTCTTCATTGTAGTTTCTAGGCCCTATGATTCCTGTTTTTTCTTCTGAAGAAATCATAACTTTTTGCCACACGTGGTGCGGTATCTTTCTGAATCCTAGGCAGAGGCCCCTAACTCATTTAATTTCCATCATCCAACGCTCTTGATCACAGCGCAAAATGCCAGAAGCAAAGGCTGATTGATCTGTATTCATTCTCTAACTCTGTTTGGTGAAATTAATAATGAAACTACACAGATATTACGACGGGTCAGGCGATTAATATCGGAGCAAATAACACTGATCTTTTTTTATCCTCTTCGGAAGTAACCATTGGGAAATAAACCTGGCCTGATGGACATCTGGAAATACTATTAAAGGAAAAAGTATTAAATATGGGTTGTCCTCGACTTACAACAGTTCATTTAGTGGCCGTTCAAAGTTACAACGGCACCGAAAAGAACTGACTTATGACTGTTTTCCACGACCCTTGCAGCATCCTCATGATCACATGATCAAAATTCAGAGGCTTGGCAACTGGTTCACACTTACGACCGTTGCTGTGAACCAGAATCACGTGATCCCCTTTGGCAACCTTTTGACAAGCAAACTCAATGGGGAAGCCAGATTCACTTAGCAACAGTGTTAACTTATCAAGTGCAGTGATTCGCTTAATGACTGTGCAAGAAAGGTTGTAAAATAGGGCAAAACTCAGTAAATGTCTCACTTAATAATAGAACTTTGGGGGGGTCAATTTGGGTCATAGGTTAAGGACTACCTGTAATTCAGACACGGTCTTATGAAGGTTTAACCCCCCAGTACACATTTTCCCTACTTTTTGAGGCACTTAGCATATTATATGCATTATCTCTGCCCTAACTAGCCACAATCTTCATGACACTTACTTTGCAGATCCTGGCTATTCCTCTGGGTGTAAAAAAGACGTTGAGACTCTAGAAAGAGTGCAGAGAAGAGCGACAAAGATGATTAGGGGACTGGAGGCTAAAATATATAAGGAACGGTTGCTGGAATTGGGTATGTCTAGTTTAATGAAGAGAAGGACAAGGGGGGACATGATAGCAGCATTTCAGTATCTCAGGGGCTGCCACAAAGAAGCGGGAGTCAAGCTATTCTCCAGAGCAAAGCTCCCCAACCTTTCCAGCTTGGCAGCCCAGAAGGAAAGGGAGCAGCAGGGAAATGTGCACACACATGGCCCACATGCGCATGCGCAAATGTGTGTGCATATGACAGTGGTGCTAGCATGCGCACGCATGCTCAAGCGGGCCATGCGCACCCACAGCACACATGCTGGTGCTCGCGTACCTTCCCCCATGCTGGCTCAGGAATTCTGGGGGTTGAAGTCCACAAGTCATGAAGGGGCCATAGTTCCCCCATGCTGGCTCAGGAATTCTGGGAGTTGAAGTCCACAAGTAATAAAAGAGTCAAGGTTGCCTACCCCTGGTATAGGGCTTCCTGCCTGAGAAGGGGGTTGGACTAGAAGACCTCCACGGTCCCTTCCAACTCTGTTATTCTGTTTTGTTTTGTTCTGTTCTGTTCACAAGTGTGTAAAATCAATTAAGAACTTGGGACGTGGTGAGAAAGGTAGAAAGGGAAGGGGAAGGTTTTGACGAGTCAGGAGAGGGAAGCAATTAATTTGATACTTGAACCTGACCAATGGACCATGGTGAGGTCAGCTCTTTCAGGAAATGTGAGTCATTTGTAGTCGGACCAGCTGCTGAGGGAGTCTGGGATCAAAGAGAAAAAAGGCCTCAAAATACGTGTATCGTTCAAGTTGAGAGCTAGGTGGAAAATCGTCACAGGATGTTGAATTGGTTGAAAGTGACCAACGTAAATTTCAAATATCTCAGGGGCTGCCCCAAAGAAGAGGGAGTCAAGCTATTTTCCAAAGCACCTGAAGGCAGGACAAGAAGCAACGGATGGAAACTAATCAAGGAGAGAAGCAACCTAGAACTAAGGAGAAATTTCCTGACAGTGAGAACAATTAACCAGTGGAACAACCTGCCTCCAGAAGCGGTGAATGCTCCAACACTGGAAGTTTTTAAGAAGAGACTGGACAGCCATTTGTCTGAAATGGTGTAGGGTTTCCTGCCTGAGCAGGGGGTTGGACTCGATGACCTCCAAGGTTTCTTCCAACTTTATTATTATTGTTGTTATTATTATTATTACAATCTGGATCGATCACTTGGACCTGTGATTTGTCTGCTGAGCTTTTGGACTCAGGGAACTTCTTTGTCGCCGAGTGTGTGATTTGGGCTGTTCTGGGTGAGACATTTATATGGTATCTGTTTTATGTAGCTTTTTAAATCTTTTGGGGTGTTCGTGGCTGGCTATTAAGTCCTTGGCTGTTGTTTGCTTGTGCTGCCAAACCCTCACCTCCTAAGTACTTGATAGTTTGGCAATAGAATAGAATAGAATAGAATAGAATAGAATAGAATAGAATAGAATAGAATGGAATGGAATGGAATGGAATGGAATGGAACGGAACGGAACGGAACGGAACGGAACGGAAAAAATGGAATGGAATGGAATGGAATGGAAAGGAATGGAATGGAATGGAATTAGAGTAGAACAGAGTAGAACAGAACAGAATAGAATAGAGTAGAATCTTTATTGTCACTTTAAATGTACACTAATCAGCATACATTAAAATGAAGTTTCGTTGCATTCAGCTCTCAAAAAAAATAACATTATGCATATACCCACCGGTACACACATATATGACACAGAGAAACATCAGAATCTACTTCGAATGTATACATATACCTGGTCGGGGAAAAAAAAAAGAATGCTGCAAATTTACAGATGGCATAAGGAACAAAACTGCTACAGAGTCTAGTAGTTCTGCTATAAGTATCAGCTCTCCTATTGACTGATGGGCCTGTTTCCCAGGCTTCAATCATTCCCTGGCTGTTTTTGTGCCTGCTCGTCCAACAATCTTAGTTGCTGCAAAAATTGAATGTATATTCTTATTCATTGCAATGTGAGGCTACCAATGAGTTCGGATCTCCTTGTCTGGCTGCTGTCTTGCGTTCTTACAATCTGGTGGTTAGCTTCCCACCCCACCCCACCCCACCCCGGTCTGTCCTACATAGTCACAGGGCGATGTTTCTGCAGTCTCCCGCCTTTGGTTTGGTGGATGTTCAGTCTAGTGGCACTACAGGCAGTCCTCGATTTACGACCACATTTGAGCCCCAAATCTCTGTTTCTAAGCAGGACAGATGTTAAGTCCATTTTGCCCCATTTTACAACCTTTCTTGCCACAGTTTTTAAACGAATCACTCCAGTTGTTAAGCTAGTAACATGGGTGTTAAGTGAATCTGGCTTCCCCATTGACTTTGCTTGGCAGAAGATCACAACAGGTGATCTCACGATCCCAGGAAATTATGAGTCAGTTGCCAAATGTCCAGATTTGATCATATGACTATGGGGATGCTGCAATGGTTGTAAGTGTGAAAACTGGTCATAAGTCACTTTTTTTCAGTGCCATGGTAACTTTGCTAGCTATCTGTGATGACCCAGGGCACAGCACCGAGGGAATGCAATCAGTTGGCAATTCAAACAGTTCTTCTCTTGCTCCAAATTTTCCCCAAATGCTCCCACTTTTGCTGGCAAGCCTCCAACAGAAGAACACACACACCCTTTCAGCCGACTCTGGCTGAAAGTAGGTTCAAATACAGTCTGATTAGCATAAGAAAGTACTCAAGGCCATAGAGATAACAAGGACGAAAACATAAACTTAACGAGTCTGTTTGAATCCTAGCTTGCCTGAGCAGTTTTCAAAAGAGAGAATCCGAAATACAGTCCGAGGTCTTTAAACATTCAAGTAACGTGGTCAGTCAATCCAATAGTTCAAGTTTTCGGGTTTCCAAACAGAAGTCACAGAACAAGAGATCAGCAACAATACACAACGCTCCAAGGAATCAGCGTTTGTTCCCGACAAATACCCCTCCCCACAGCGTCTCCTTAAATCTCAGTCTCCAGGTGTGCCTTGTGGAGAGGGGCAGGATGCTCTCCTCCTGAGTAGTTGACCCTGCCTGCGTTGTTCCCTCCTTCTCTCCACTCTCCGTGCTCTAGGATCAGGAGGGGGTGGCCCTTGCTCATCGCCTGAACTCTGTGTCTCCTGTTCCTCCTGTCCCAATCCTGAAGGGCTCTGGCCTGCCTCGGCCTGCCCTTCCCCACATTCCTCTGAAGCCACAGACACCTCTCCCTCGACCTCCATAGGGTCCGGTTCCAGCTCATTTTCCTCCGCAGATTCAGGCTCAGACGGAGGCATGACACTACCACTGCAAATTACAGCCATCTATATTAAAATTTGCATTTTCAAATTTGCCTTCTCCTGATTCAATCTGTTTTTCTATTTCTCGTTTGTTGATTTGGACCACACTACAACAACCTCTGCTCAACTTTGTTCTTGTATCCGTGTTTCATTTTTTTGTCAGGGGAAAAAGTTTGGTCGGCACTGCTGAGAACAGCTTCCCAAAATTTCCGTTGCATTCTTCAGCCATCCTCTGATGAAACGCCTCTCACTTTTTCTTGCACATCATTTATTCACAGCTTTCTTGTAAGTTCATTACCTGCAAATTGGCACTCGCCATCGCCCATCTTTCATGGAGATGGGATGAAGGCTAATTTTTCCCCGTGCTTACATTCCATTGATTAAAGAGAGACCCCATAGAGAGTCGTCGTGTTTTCTCCGCTCCTTGAAAACTAAGCAGACTAAAATTACACGAGAGTGATCCACTAGTGTTAGCTTGCTTTCCTTCCTTCCTTCCTTCCTTCCTTCCTTCCTTCCTTCCTTCCTTCCTTCCTTCCTTCCTTCCTTCCCTCCTTTCTTATTTTTCCATCTTCTGTCCTTCCTGCCTTCTTTCCTTCTTTCCTTCCCTCCATTCTTCCATCTTCCTTCCTTCCTTCCATCCATCCATCTTCCTTCCTTCCTTCCTTTTATTCTTCCATCTTCCTTCCTTCCTTCCTTCCTTTTATTCTTCC
>NW_015395736.1:4884-9389 GCF_001527695.2 Protobothrops mucrosquamatus | reverse complement strand
GCAGGACTGGCCTAGGGGCATTTTAAATTGTTTTTAGCCAAATTTTAGTAGAAGCGGCCGATTATATATTTATTTTTAATGATTTTTAAAACCTCTATTGTATTGTATTAACTGTTTTTAACTGGCTGTAAGCCGCCCTGAGTCCTACGGGAGAAGGGCGGGGTATAAATTTAATAAAATGAAAAATGAAATGAAAAAAGAGAGGCGCTGTGCCTTGTACCAAACACACGAGTGCCTCTGAGAAATACCAGGCCACAGTCAGAAGCGAAAGTTACTTCAAAGGGAGACTTCAGTGAAACTTGAAATGACCTTCTGAAGATTGGACAATCCTTGAGTGGCAATTGATAGTCCATCAAATAATAGAATAACAGATTTGGAAGGGATCTTGGCGATCTTCTAGTTCAACCCCCTGCTCAAGCAGGAGACTCTATATATTGTCGATCGTCTGAAACAGTGGCTCAGATTAACAGCAGTTGGAATTCCACATCTGGAGAATTCTCAACAGATCTAGCCCAGGGCATTTTGTTGCCCAAAGCAGAGTTGGAAATTTGACCTCCCAGACTTTAGCATTCAAATTAAGCAGAGAGAATTCATGGCCAGCTAAGTTTGTTTGGCAAAGCAGACAGAAAACAGAATAAATACTTCTTCCACTAGTAGGAGAAAAAAATGCAGCTATATTAATAAAATAACAGTTGCTTTTCTATGACACTCCAAATCTGCTGCTGCTGCTGCTGGAAATGATGAGGCCCACTTCTTATGGGTCTCATCAACAGCAAGCTTTGATGACCCAAATAGGCTCCAAATATGGTGAAGCTAGGTTGTGATGCAGATCCCACCCTTTGGTCCATGTCCTGATGCAAGTCTGTAAGTTGAAGTATCTACAAACACCACTTGGTCCCCCACCCCACAGACATTCATGCTGACTACTTATTTTATTATAATAGGTAGATTCAAATTTTCACCATCTTCCTGGAGTTCAAAGATGATTGCCTAGTACTCTCTCCAGTGTTAGAGTAACCGTATGAGGTAGGTTGGGCCAAAGTCACCCGGTGAGTTTTCATGGTCAAGAGGAAACTTGTGTCTCTTCAATCACAGTGCAATATTTTATCACACAGCACCCTAGCTCTCATTCTGTCTCATGAAGGGGCCAGCCCTGGACTATTCTGTTCTGAAAAAGCCACATTATTTCTTTGGTGGCTGGGCGTAAGCTTCTCTACCCACCGGATGCCAATCTCCTGAATTTACACAGGGACGCAACCTGTTCTCTTGACCTAAACGTGAAGGGCACCTCAACCTGCAAGTAGCCAGCCCCCACCCCGCCATCCCACACATGAGGGTGGCCTCCTGCAGAACACCTGCCCTCATGAATGCAAGCTTGCATCCCAATGAGGCATCTATTTCACTGCCAGCCCAGTGTTCATTTTTTCCCTGACATATTTACGAGTCCTCTGTCTCATTAATCTGCTAAGTATTCATAAGATGTCCTTTTCATGCCAGGATAGCTAAGGGCAAACGCCTTTATTTATCCATTCTTTATTGGGAAGTTTCTCTCCGGAGTCAGCTGGATGAAAGGTTCTTCACCTTTTAAATTCTTAATAGAGTTTTCTCAGAAATATATCTTTTGTGTTTTAGAAACAGCCGACTTGTCTCTTTATGGAAGCTGTCTTGCCTCTGTCCTGTTTTATTACCCTGGCAAGATAACGGCGCTCGGCCCTTTCTTTTCACAGCCAATCTTCCTTCTTGCCGCCTACCTCTCCACCCAAATGAAAAGTAGCCTGTCCCGCTCATGGTGGATGAAGAGGGACTCTGACAGAAAGGAGAGAAAGCCCAGCTCTGCAGATCTTGCTTGGAAATTTCACGGCTGGGGCCAGAGCAAAAATCCCGTTCTCCCAATTCTTCCTTTAATTTATTGTGAGAGCCGGTTTGATGTAACGGGGAAGGTGCCGGCTGAGAAACTGGGTGACGGTGAGTTCCAGTCTTAGTCCGTAGGCATGAAAGGTGGCAGGAATATTAGGTATGCTTGCCAGCTTGAATTATATATTTTTTTAAAGTTTATTTATTTGTAATACAATTAAAACATTGGACATGATGTAACATTCCAGTTTAAACATTTCTAACAAATTATTTCTCCTCTTAAATTCAATTCTTTATCTCTATAAATATATATAAACTTTTTATACAATACTAAATACATTTTCTCTATTTGCTAACCTAAGAATATATGTATTTCCATCTTATCCCTAATCTATACCCCAACAGTCTTCTTCGATTCCCACGAATGGTACAATTTATCCCAGATTTCAAGGTATTCTGATCCGCTTTTATCTTTCATTGAATTATATATTTTTAACGGTGTGATAAATACATAAGAATAATAATATAACAATAAGGTTACAATAATAATAAAATAATAAACATTCTAATAATAAGGTTCTCTTTCTTGATAAATGTCATATTTATCTTATGGCAATCAACTGCTATTGCAGTTTCCCCTCCCTGTCCAGTGAGCTGTTGGGAGCAGAAAAAACCTCATAATTCCTTTGACTTCCCCAAATATTTGTGGGATATTTGAAAGGGAGATACAGGTTCCATGTCTGCGGGCTGAAGGCAGAGATGGGCAGCAGCCTCTTGTTTGGCTGAAGGAATTATCTCTTTTGATTGGAACATCCTTCTCCCCAACTTGACCCAGAAGTGTCTCATAAACATTTGTGCTCTCCTGGGTGCTACCACTCTTGAAATTCTCTTGTCATTGCTGCTCTTGTTTTTCAACTTTTTTTATTCAAGATATCATATTTTATAAACCTTGGTTATTGACTCTCCTCTGGGAGGGAAGCTTAAAAACCAGGACCAATCCACTGGCCAAATATGTCCATTGGCCCCATGCAAACACCATCACCAAAGGAGTGTCAGAGAAGACCCCGGCTGGCAAAATATTAGCATATGCTGATGTACAGATATGATAACCAGCAGTCAAAAGAGAAACATAATGCTTTTTCCAACTATGTGGAAGACTAGGGACAGATGATCTCCTAGGTGTCTGACCACCTATTGTCTGGCTGCTGAGTGTCAATGGGCCATTTACCCGATGTTGTGGGGAAAATAGGACAAAGAAGGAGTATTAGGCTTGTTTGCAACCTTTCATTATTTATAAAAATAATAAAGGCAGGATAAAAATGAATGAATGAATGAATGAATGAATGAATGAATGAATGAATACTATACATACATACATACATACATACATACATACATACATACATACGTTTAGCATGAGGCGTGGTGCAGTGGTTAGAATGCAGAACTGCAGTCTACTTCTGCTGACTGCCACCTGCCTGCAGTTTGGCAGTTCAATTCTCACCACCTCAAGGTTGACTCAGCCTACCATCCTTCCGAGGTTGGTAAAATGAGGACCCAGATTGTTGGGGGGTAATAGGCTGACATTTGTAAACCACTTAGAGAGGGCTGTGGAGAACTGTGAAGCAGTATATAAGTCTAAGTGCTATTGCTAAGTGCTATATCCACTAGCCTATTGTCAACTGCAAATGGTAGCCGTATACTATACGGTGTGTTCCAGTACAAGGTGCAAAGAGCGTGAGTCTAATTTAAAAATCAGGTCACCAGTTTGGATGGGCTGACATTTTAAAACAATAACCGCCATTTCATCTCCTGTAAGGTGAGGCATTTCCTGCACTGGTCCCATACTGCTTCTCTTACATAAGTCTTCTCCAACCTAGTACCCTTCAGTTGTGTTTCTATGGCAGTTCTTAGCCAGTTAAGAGGATCAAAACCACTGAATTCTATGACATGGCCCATTTTGTCCTCTCTTTCCCCCCCCCCCCCACATGGTAATGCCAACTTTGAGGGGTCCTTAGTGTTCTTTGAGCTTGGCTGTTTTCTTGCAAATGTTTCATTACCCAAACCTGGTAACTTCATCAGTTTTAGTTTGCCCAGCCTGCAAACTTTGCTAGCCTGCAAACTGAAAATCTTGTTCTCCTTAAACAGAAGCACTTTTCTGATATGCATGAGAATGGCCTGATTTGTGACACTCAACATACAAAAGGGTGAGTGTCATATGTGATATGACATCTCAAAATGTACATATTTATGAGAAATGCACAAGAGCATGTATTTTAATAATTACTTGAGCTTTTACGGGGGGAGGAATGGATCTGGAAATGAAATTAGCCAAAATGAAGACTGGAAAAACAGAAACTTAGAAAAATGCCAGTGACACAATTGTGTGTCCCTATCCATATTCTAAGCAAGGTGCTTACCATTCTAAACCCTGGATTGATCCTGCAAAAAAGTAGTGCTTGTTTAGCAACCACAATTGGGACTGGCAACTTGGTGATTAAGTGAAACAGTCACTAAGTGAAACTGTGAGTGTGCTTACGATCTTACCTCAGCTTTCCTTTCCTTTACAGACCCGTGAAGGTCATAAATGAGAGGATCAGTCATAAAGTTACTTTTTAATCACTGTTATAACTGCAATGGTTGCAAAATGA
>NW_015395736.1:0-3395 GCF_001527695.2 Protobothrops mucrosquamatus | reverse complement strand
TAAGAAGGCTGGTGCCAATTCAAGCTCATGTAAATGAGATAAACAGACAAGGCCAATCAAATGTAATTACGTAAACGGGATAAATTCTTTAATGCATGATCCAATCTGAGTCGTTCACCGGGACCAGAGGTTTTGTCTACCGAACTTTCAGACTTATGCTGGAGCCCATTCTCAGGGAACTTTCCTCTCTCCAGATTCTATTAGAGAGACGTTCCCTGAGGGACAGGCTCCAGTACGTGTCCAAAAGCCCGGAAGGCTTTAAACCTTTGGCCCTGGTAAGCGACCCAGACTGGATCCTGCAGCATTATCCTGTATATTTGCTTTCATTCATGAATTCTTTAATCTTGCCCACTGCTTTTTATCTATTTCCACCATCCTATATGGTGTTTGTATTCTCTATGGCAGTGGCCCCCAACCTTTTGGGCACCAGGGACCAGTTCCATGGAGGGAGATTTTTCTGCGAACAGGGAGGGGTATGGTTTTGTGTGCTGCCTGCATCCCATGGATAGGGCTTCGCTTGTTTGCTTGGACCGGTTTCTGGCATGCCACGAACCGGTGCCAGACCACGGACCGGGGGTTGGAGGTTGGGGACCCCTGCTCTACAGTGCTTGTGTGAATACACACTCTGCCAGTTGGAGGCATGGCCTGTTGCTGTACTCCTTTTTCATCCAGAGCATCCTAGGAAATGCTAAGTCTGCTTAGAAGAAAGAAAAGAGGCACTGCTTAACCATTGCTTATTTTTTGCTACTAAATATCTGATTTGATTGCAGATCTGATTGATTAAGGCAGGAATCTCATAATAAGACATCTGAAGCTTTCAAGAGGCAGAGACAATAAGCAGTTTAGAGAGATGGATTGTAAGAGTTGGAGCAAATTAACTCTTTCAGGTTACTTCTGACTTTGCTAGTCTGTGATTGTAAAAGGATGGCGGCTTCCGAGATCAAAACTTGCCTGGCCTGAGAGATCGTTTCTGCTGACAGAGTACAGCTGACAGCTCGCAGTGAAAGCATTTTTTAAAAAAGAGGGTTGTCTTTCTTTTCCTACCTTTCATCTTCCTTAGCTAATGAGGTCATCAAATTATGACCTGGTTCATGTGTCACACTAAGCTAAAATGCAGTATATTGTGGACTTGGTAACACATCCCAATCAGATGTGGCTTGCTTAATCATAGTTTATTCAACAAGCCACAATTGGCTGGAGTCACACATCAGGTTAAGGCATCAATTGTGTTTTAGGGTCATGGTGGCTAAGTTCATAAACTACACTAAGCAAAAACCAAACCAAGCATACTTTGAAGTACCCTATGTATGCAAATTCAGCCAATTTTAATTGATTAAGATAACTATGGTTAAAATAAGTAGATTAAGCATTATGTGAAGCAAGCCTTTGTGTGTAATGAAGCCACAGCTTTGAAGATGGACTAAAATTGCCTCAGGCAGTTGCTGCTGTTTCTATAGAAAATCTGATGGGAGAGCAACCATCTTTGGATGGGGAGTGTGCCTTCTACCTATCCCTTAATTTGTCCATCTATGCATCTAATATCAATATCAATATTGCCATAATGCTATAAGCCCCCACTCCCCATGGGAGCATCTCCACAAACATGTTGCCAGCTTGCAACGTTTCAATTTCCAGGGAAGTAGCATGCCTCTAACAATCCAACACTGCCAAGTATCAGCCAGACATTGATAAGAAGCAAAGCCTTGATGCAATGACCCGCAGTTTAATAGATTTGAAATTTGCAGATGCTGGAGCCCCCACCATTCCTTAATTGCAGAGTAGACAGAGATGCTTACTCTGCTACTTGCCTCAGCTGCTTTCTACGTTGTCTCTGGAAGTTCCTTTGGCTCCTGTATCATCTAATTCAGGGCTCTTCAAACTTGGCCCTTTTATGGCTTGTGGACTTCAACTCCCAGAATTCCTCAGCCAGGCACGCTGTCTGAGGAATTCTGAGAGTTGAAATCCACAAGTCATAAAAGGGCCAAGTTTGAAGAGCCCTGATCTAATTCATTAAACTCTTGGGCTGGCAAGCTCTAATCTTTAACCTTCACATGAAAGTTGCAGCTCATCATTGACACATTCACACACACACACACACACACACAAACACACAGGTATATGTGTAAATATACATAACACATTAATCCAGCTTAGCTGACTACCCCTTCATTAATCCCTTCTCACTTCAACGGGTTGTCCATGCGTTCCACAGTCCTCTACCAGAAGCTTAGGAGTTCCAAGGGTTCTGTGAAGTATCTTAGCTGTTCCTAGCACTGCATTCTTCCTGACAGCGAACTCTGAGGTTACTCCTGGGATTTGTTGGAGCCACTCTCCCAGCTTAGGAGTCACAGCCCTGAGGGCTTCTACCTCTACCGGGACTACTTTGGCCTTTACTTTCCATATCGTCTCCAGTTCCTCCTTCAGGTCCTGGTATTTCTGCAGCTTTTCATACTCCTTCTTCCCGATGTTGCCGTCACTTAGCACTGCTATGTCTATCACTACCACCATCTTCTAGTCTTTATCTACTTTATCTACCACAATGTCTGGACGATTGGCCAGTACCTGCCTGTCTGTCTGGATCTGGAAATCCCACAGGATCTTATTTTCCACAATGTTCTCCCATATAGACTTAGGAAGGTCCAGCCCATAGCCTTTACAGATGTTCCTTACACAGTGCCAGCTACTTGGTTGTGCTGTTCAGTGTATGCTATTCCAACCTGCATCCTACAGAGAGAGAGACAGAGACATGTGGAAGGACAGAAAGATTCAAGGTGATCATGGCTAAAAACTTCAAAAATGCTTTTTCATTAGAAAACCGTAAGTGCAACTACAGGTAGTCCTTGACTTATGACCACAATTGAGCCCAAAATTTTGGTTGCTACGTGAAACATTTGTTAAGTGAATTTTGCCCCATGTTACGATTTTCGTTCCACAGTTGTTAAGTGAATCACTGCAATTGTTAAGTTAGTAACACGGTTGTTAAATAAACCTGGCTTCCCCGTTTGCTTGTCACGAAAGCTGATCACATGACCCCGGGACACTGCAGCCGTCATAAATATGAGTCAGTTGCCAAGCATTCAAATTCTGTTCACGTGACTATGGGGATGCTGCAATGGTCGTAAGTGTGAAAAACGGTCATAAGTCCCTTTTTTCAGTGCCGTTGTAACTTTGAGCAATCACTAAATGAACTGTTGTATGTTATTAACCATTTGCTGGTATAATGCCTGAGCATGTTCTTTCAATAAAACACTCAAATGGGACATGGTGGGGCTGTGGTTAGAATGCAGTACTGCAGGAGACTTCCAGTCTTGTGTCGTAGCGACATGGCTGAGAGATTGCAGGACTCCGCACCCCATGGCTGGTTCCCCCCCCCCCCCCCCCCCCCCCCCCCCCCC
>NW_015395735.1:7690-9396 GCF_001527695.2 Protobothrops mucrosquamatus | reverse complement strand
CAACTATATTAATAAACTACTTCTTTAAACTTCATTTCTCAAGGAGAATGGATGCCTTTTAACCTGGATGGTTTCATTTATTAACTTGCAATGGAAAATTGAAGTTCCCCCTCCTTTTAGTCTTTTCTTCTGAAATAGTTCTCAGCTGGGAATTTGCAAAAGGGAACACTAGGATTTGCAGAAATAAATTAGTCATTCACTCTTTGTGTGTTTCATGAAATTCTAATGAATCTGTCACACAGTAGAACTATAGAAAATGTGAAGTTCACATTTACATTATAATGCAGGAATATACAATATTATAGGCTGGCAGTGTAGATATGGTAATAGTGAAAGAACAAAATAATTCTATAAGTCAGGCTAAATAGGTTCTGTAGGAATTTTTGGGTTTTCTACAGGGAATGTTTACTTGCCACCCATAATATTTACAGTGCTGTCCTAAGGATAATCCTGCTAGGTTTATTGGAATATCCAAGGAAATAAATACGTATAGAATAGCAATCTTACAAAGAAAATTAAACTGTTCTAGTTTCTTAGAGTATTGGTAAAGGACTTCACATTTTTCCAGTGATCCCTTTTCCTTTTTTAAAAATACCTTTCTTTTTAATCCATAATTAGCAGATCAATCAAAGTCTAGATTTGAATTTCTTCTGGTATATTTATTTTCATGTGCATAGATTAAAATATATATAAAGAGGGGAACATACACACACTGTAATGTCTTCTACTTGCAGGCCAAAGTAGTACAACTAGCAAGTGATACAGAACATAATGTACGGCTTTTAATCATATAACTTGCCTATTTATTTCCACTTTATGTTGCTTGTCTCTGCCTCGTAAGAGTAAGTAAGGATAATAACAATTCCGCTTATTACAAATACACGTGTCCCCAAACTGTAAAGAAAAAGAAATGGCCCTCTTCAAAATGGGTGAACAGGTGGTCTCTTTTCGTGTCCTTTTTGCCACGTGCATCCGTTGGCCAGCTGGTCCCTATAGAAGCCACTAGAGGCAAAAGAGCAGCTGGTGTTTATAATAATAGGGGTGGCCAGGGAATGGCCCCTTTCTTCTGTTGCTGATATTTTGTTAAGCCAAAGCATTCATGTTTCTTCTTTAGAGTAATCAAGTCCAAGGCAGCTCTATCCTGTGGGTTTTCTTTATAGTGTCCCACATGGCTTTGAACTCAATTATATTGAATTCTGTCTGCCATTCATATTACATGGATGGTTTACAAAAATGGCAAATGAACTTCAGTTTAAGCAAGAGCAAAATGATGCATACTGGAGCAACTCTCCCCCCACCCCCCGCAAATATTTTAGAATTCTTTTGGTAAACCAAACTGGTATAATAACAACTGTCTCAAAAACAAAAGTATAAGGCTGAGGGTTAAAAAAAAAAAAAGTCAACCAAAGGTGTCCGAAAGTAGACATATGTTCCCTACAACAACAAAAAATCTAAAATAATTTAACCCCATAATACTAGAAATTAGGATCCCATGACCCTGAGAAGAAAAAAAAAGTTGAAATAGACATTTAAATAGGTTTGCAACTGAGATGTATAAGATGCACATGCAGAGAACATCAGGGAATAAACTTTTTTTTTCTTTCCCAAAAATTAGGGTTGCCAGGTCTGCTTCCAAAAAATAGCGGACAAGCGGGGGGGGGGGGGGTTAAGTAGTAAAAAAAGTAGACTGTACAGCTTTAGATTAC
>NW_015395735.1:0-7662 GCF_001527695.2 Protobothrops mucrosquamatus | reverse complement strand
AGGTGAATAGACTTAATTACAACCCTAACAAGAATCAGATTGGGGCAGATCCTCTTAGAGAAAATCTATGTAGCCTCTAATCAATAATCAATAAATGCATAATCAATAAATCAATTCAATGAAATAATAGGATTCTCAACTGAAAACTGGGCAATAGTTCAGGAGACTTGGAGGTTTTACAAGGGTTTTTTCAAACAAGCCCTAATTTGTGGAATTTGCTGGTGAGGAAGTTCGGTCTTTCCAAAAAGGATTAGACAAATTCATGGATGAAAATTGTATTGGTGACTCCATGTTGTTTTATATTTATTGTGCAGGAACAACTGAAAAAAGCTGTTATCTTTAGCAGGGCTTGGAAATCATAAACATCCATTTTTCCACCATGTCTTAGCTTGATGTATGAAAACTGTGATGATGAAATTATCTGATGAAATCAATTGGTGCTGGGAGTAAAGCAGCTTCCATAAGAACATCTGCCTAAAGGCAGTGTTACTAAGAAATGCATAATGTGTCACTGGCCTTGATTGATTGTATTTATATTCTGCTTTTTTAAGACCTCAAAGTTGCAAATTAGGAGCTCCAAATTTTATTGCCGATCTAGCTTCTTTGTGAAGTTGCTTGGTCTGAGAAAAAAAGACTGGGCAATAATTATTCAGCGCATTCAATTCAGTACTTTAACCAGTATACTAGTATAGGCTATGCTGAATGTAGAACACAAAATAATATAAACTGCACATATGATATGGCATGGTTCAGCTTAGTGAAATCATACATTTTCACTGTCAGAAGAGGTTCAATACTTAATATGACTACAAAGGAAATCAAAGGAACTTATGTTCACAAAATTACATATAGGACTGCAGCCTATTGTTTGAAAGGAACAAACCTACATTCTTACATTCAATAATGTAAGAATATTTAGTAGTCTTTTGCATACTGTATGCTCCTTAAGGGAAAGCCAACATACAGTATAAAATACAATCATATTTCACTTACTAGTTTTTGAAGGACAAAAATACACTGGGCATTATGAGAGAATTTCAAAGAACAGCTATGGTTTAGTAGCATGGCTTCTTTAGCTACATGATCAGTGTCTTAGACTTCAATCAAAAACACATACTTGAGCATTTTAACTATGGCATACTAGAGTGCATGAACTGTGTGAAATCTCTTTCACCAAAGGCTAGACAGAAGAAATACAGGGAGCTGGATGCCTCTGTCACAATGCTTTCCTTAAAAGCATCAATAAAGATTTTAAAAAAAGGAAAAAAAACATTCTTATTTTTCAGTGTTTAAGACTTAGCCCCTAGCATGAATTCAAATACATTTTTATGAAGAACCATCTGTTTGATTGAGGGAGTGGTGCTGTTACACATCTCTTTAAATTACATTTTATCTTTGAAATAAATCTATTTGAATTTAAGGATTTCAGGACTGGGTATTTCAGGACAGATGACAGCAAGTCCTTGCCTATCTTAAAAACCATGCTGGAGGCCACACAATAAGCTTTCTTATCAGCCCTCAATATCACACAACAGATATGACTGACAACTCCCTGGTGAGACTTGAACTATCAGCGTTCCTGATGTCTCCTGACTTGTTTCATTGCCTGGAGCTCTCCCAGAAACATAGAGAAGCTTAGGCTCTTCAGTGTTAGTGTGGCATTTGGAGTGATCGTGACATGGGGCTGTTCTGCTTCCCCATTCCAAAAATCATCAAGGACCTCAACAGGATCTGCTCTTATTCCCTCTGAAATGATCCTCCTCCAGAAATTCATATGGCTGCCATTCTTATGTTGCTCACGAAATTATTGAAAACCCAACTGATTTCCCAGGCTGTGGGGACACGGTGATTGTGGACTCTCCTTTTGGTTTTGCTTTGTTTTGGTCTGATTGTTTTTGTTTTGGTATTTTGCTCTTTCAATCAGTTGTATTCTTTACATATTGATTTTAATTGTAAGCTGCCTAAAGTTGTTTGGAAGTCAGGTGGCCTATTTATTAAATAAACAAAGTATTAAGCATTTGTAAGTCTTCAGAAAAATATATATAATAATGGGTCCTCAATAACTGCAGAAGCTAGATGATGCTATGAGACCATATTTCATCAGATGTTGACTTACTCAAGGTAATAGTACCTCTTCTCAGTATCTGGACCTCCTTCTTATATCCTGAGGCAAAACTAAATTAAGGTATTTTCTGGCCTTTGCATTGGTCTGATGGCATTTTGAAACAGACCCATGGCTGATAGGAAGCCATGAAATCCTGACCTGGTAAATTGATAGGTTGACTTCTTCATCTATGGTCAAATTGTGTACTTCCCTCAAGTATATGACATTGGTATCATATATTTGAGGGAAGGGAGACTAGATAGGAAAATAGCCTGCAACTATATATGTCCTTCCAGATATCTTTTCCTCTCATGCTATTCCTGACCATTAATCATCTGGATTGAGGCGCCACCATTTTCATTCCCTCTACCTTCCATACTAGAGACATCTCACCTCTCCAGGTACACCCCCACATTCACACAGGGAAAATAGAAAAAATAAACTTCTGGGCAAACAAAGTCAGCCTTATGGAGTAAGACCCAGTTTTCACTTAGGCCTGTGTCCCCTTAACTCAGCAACTAGCTTCTCCTCCAGAAATCTCCAGTTCCCACCTCAGAGTGCTTTAGCAATAGCAATAATTATTATCCTTCTCATCTTTTTACTACCTTCTGTTATTGGTATTATTTTTATGATTATTATTACTCTATTGTTTTGCACATGCACTGAAGCTTATGCACCACAGACAAATTCCTTGTGTGTTAATCACACTTGGCCAAATAAAGTATTTTATTCTATTCTACGAATAGTACTTAGATCCACATACCACCCCATAGCGCTTTACAGTACTGTCTGTAAATGTCAGCCTGTTGCCCCCAACAATG
Source organism: Protobothrops mucrosquamatus (assembly GCF_001527695.2). NCBI lineage: Eukaryota > Metazoa > Chordata > Lepidosauria > Squamata > Viperidae > Protobothrops > Protobothrops mucrosquamatus. The sequence continues at coordinate 4,737 of NW_015395735.1, read as the reverse complement.
TCAGTCTGTTGCCCCCAACAATCTGGGCCCTCATTTTATCGACCTCGGAAGGATGGAAGGCTTGAGCCAGTCAGGATCGAACTCCTGACTATAGGCAGAATTAGCCTGCAATACTGCATTCTAACACTGTGCCACCAGGGTTCTTTGAAGAGCTTGTATTCAGTTTTTTAAAAAGCAAGCAAGCTCTCATACTTCATTGGTGAAAATAAAGATTACATCACAAATTTTAATATATTCGTTCTTATATTCATAAGGAAAGTTTAGGTTATTGTATTTTAAAAAAAATCTTAACACCACTTTGCTTATGCAGAATGTAATGCAACTTCTATTTCTTGGAGATCTTAATGAACATTGCCTTACAGGCATAAACAATGCAGATTTGATGTTGCTTTGTTTACATTTAAACATAATTAAAATATGATGTAGTTAACACAATGACTCACCAATCATGTTTTTGATTTTAGCGATGTGCAATAGTTTGAGGACAGTTGAACTATTTCAAGCAAAAACACAGCTGCTCAAAAAATTGCATTTAGTCCTGGAGCCTCAATTGTTTTAATCTCTGCTCTACATCATGATTATTTATCTGGATAATGACAAAACAAATAGGCAGAGAACTGTAGGATTGATTGATAATACTGTATGAAGTATCAATTTCCATGTTTTTAGTGAGAAGTAACTTTTATAAGAACAAAAATAATAGATTCCTTTTGCTTTCATTGATAAGAGCCTGTTGAAACCTTTAAGGGTAATATATATCCTTTTAATATCTAGCATTCAATGTACAAGTACTATCACCATTACAATTTATGACTGCTAAAATTATGCCTAATGATTATACTAACTTTTACAGAATTCTGAATTTTACAAAAACTGAAAAACAGTGACTAGAGAGAATGATTGCCCTCAATTTAAAGAACCAAACTACTAATCCTTTAAAAAGGATGGATTGCAGCAGTTTTAACAACTTAATATCTTCCACATATTTTGAGACCATGGGCCCCTCATTGCTGACAGGGATTTTAGGTCATTGCAATCCCCGCAACTGGAAAATACCAGATTGAAGAATACTAGACTAAAGCATGTGTTTTACATATGTATAAGTATAAAGTATTTGGAATGGAGGAAATATGTTTGAATGCAGGAAAGAATCATATGGTATCTACAGTATGTATAAGAATGTTTTATCTGTCTCATTCCCTTTTCTTCTGATCTTTCACAGAAGCAGATTTGATTTCTTCACTGGAACTGAAACATCGGTAAACGCACAAATAAAGTTAGTTTAGTTTCTTGAAATCAAATTGAGTATTGGCAAGAACCAATGGCCAAAATATAAATTAATATACATCCTAACTAAGAAGGCAAAACAGATGAAGTTATGAAACCATTACAATATTTAACCCTTTCTTTTTTGTACTTCAGCTCATGCAATCTTCCAGAAATGGAAGTTGGACTATTGCTAAAAGCTTAAAAGTGAAATGGCCCAAATCTAAATATACACCAGGGGATTGCTTTCAGCCCTGGGTAGCTAAGCAATAGTAACTGAAATCCTTCCTTTTGCCAACTGCCATTATGAAAGAACCCAATGACCCAAGAGGAGCAGCAGAGGGACCTGGTAACCTGCTTATTAGTCTGTTGGAATGTGGTGTAAAGAAACCAGTCGTCTCCTGACTGCCATCCCAAGATTATTTGTGGACCATTTTTTGCCTTAAGAAATTAAAGATTTGGCTATTGTTGAGTTCAGTGGAAGTTTCTTCCAGGGATAAATATAAAGTAAGGTGGGGGATGTAGTTGATCTCCAACTCTCCATATATCCAGACAGCACTGTGAATGATGCAGAAAACTAAGAGTTGATTTTCTCCATCTTTCACTGTCCAGCAACATCTGGACAGAGTTCAGCAACATCTGGACAGCTGAGGACTCCTTACACTATCTACAGAGAAATCTAAACATCTTCTTTTGCTGGTGATATGGATATATGAAAGACAGGAAAAGAGGGGGCATTTAAGTAAGACCCAATGAGGATAATAATATAAGACATTGTATCACACAGTTCCTATGTTAAAATAGTAATTTTAACAATAAAATTGTTCCATTACTTTGGCCTGTCCCACCCTGTCAGGCAGGGAAGGTATGTTGCAGATCTGTCATTTAAAGAATTCCAACTGGGAAGGAAGAGAGATTTCCCTGCCCTATGTAATATTTCCCCCCCCAGAGGTGAGGCAGGGCCCCATGCCCCTGGTTTTCCAAAAAGGAGTAAAACATGGCTCTGCAGTTTTGAATGGGGCGCCCAGAGGAACACACAGCCATGAGGCTGGTTGGAGCCCTGAGAGACCTCCTTTGCTTTTTAAACTAATTTTTTACAGGGTTCAATCATTATTGCCTCTTTTTAAATTCTACATTTTAAAAAAAAAAGTAATTCTTATATGCTGTTCTATATATATTAACATTTTATTGTACACTGCCCAGCATCCCTCTTTGAGGGAGATAGGAGGTTCAAAAATGTGAAAAATAAATAAATAAAAAAAGAATCAAGAAATCAAATCCCCACTAAAAAAGATTTTTAAAAATTTAAGCAAGAAAAATATCAGAGCAGATTCATGACTATGGAAAGATTTTAGTCACAAGTAGAACACCATAGTAGAAGACTAATTGAAATATAAGAACTACCAAGATTATCAAAAGATCAGCCAACAGTTGTCTTTAAGTCTTTGTTTCCGTCTTCATTAAAATACAAAGCTAATTTATTTTATTTATTTATTATATATTTATTCAATTTCTATAGTTGCCTATCTCAGCCCAATTGACTGGTCAAATTGTATCTGCAAGTCTTTTGCCAAATGAAACCAAGAGTTAATTGAGGGTCAAGTGTTAGAAGATCTGCAGTTTATCGTTGAGCCTGGGTGATAAATTGGATAATGAAATGGAGCTTCCACAAGAAAATGGGCAAGCGTGCACAAAGCTCCACTTGCGCGAGCAGAGGGTGCTTGAACGGAGGGTACTTGTGCTCGTGTGTGAAGTTCCACTAGCACTAGCGGAGGACACTAATGAGCAAAGCTCCATTTGTGCAAATGGAGCTTCACACACGCGGGATTGCCCAGTTTTGAACAGGCCGCGGCCTGGTAGTGGACCGCGGCCAGTGGTGGGATTCAAATACCTGGACAATTGGTTCTATTATGTGATGCAGACCTGGGCCTCCAATGCCTAGAACAGACTTCTGGAAATGACATCATGCACTTCCAGTGGGCTGTTCTAGGCCTGGGAGGCCTCCTTCAGGCCTCCAATGCCTAGAACAGACTTCCAGAAGTGGCATCAACGCACTTCCGGTGGGCCGTTCTAGGCCTGGGAGGCCTCCTCCAGGCTCTGATGCCTCCTCCAGGTCTCCAATGCCTCCTCCAGGCCTCCGAGGCCTAGAACAGACTTCCAGAAGTGGTATCCATGGACTTCCAGTGGGCCGTTCTAGGCCTGGAAGACCTCTGAAGCCTAGACTGGACTTCCAGAAGCCAGCTGGTTCTCCGAATTTAGGTAAATTTAGCTACCAGTTCTCCCGAACCGTTGCAAACCAGCTGAATCCCACCACTGACTGCGGCCCGGGGGGGGGTGTTGGGGACCCCTGATAAAAAACATGACTCAGAAGCAGTCTCTTATTTTTGCCTGTTCAAAGTCCCAATCATAATTCTATCTTAGACCAAAGTACAGAATAAAAATAATCGCGCAGAATACCAATTATTTGGGTAAACATATACATAGGCTGATGTGTAAAATTATATCACTCACCAAAGCTGTTGCTTTCACCTGAGGGCTTTCATTGGTATTTTCAGACCACATGATAACTTTCTCTGTCTCTGTGAAGAAATACAGCATTTTTAAAAAAGTTCTATCCATAGGTCAGAGGTCACAGTTTTAAGTCAAAGGGTATTCCTGGGTTTTGAGTGAACCAATAAATGAGTTAGGATATGGCAAATTATACTGTCTAATATAAATTGGGTTTAATGGATTTAATAGTTTTATGTAAATTCAGTCAAAACTAAACTAAATTAATTAAATCCTTTCTATATGTTGACTGTAGTGTTTTGAATTTGATTCTAGAAAAATGTTTTGAATGAAGCACAGGGGAGTGGGAATATGGCAGTGGTGGCGAACCTATGGCACGGGTGCCAGAAGCAGCACTCGGAGCCCTCTCTGTGGGCACACGTGCTGTTGCCCCAGCCTTGCCTCCCCCCACGGCTCCTCCTCACCAGCAGCCCCCCTGGAGAAGAGTCACCCCCCGAGTATGGCCCATGCAGAGCAGCACAGCCAAGGACATGGCAGCCAGGCAGCATAGACAAGACTCTGCCCTCACGCCCCATCGCGCACAGTTGATGATGCGGGGCATGAGCAGAGGGCGTGGCTGCCATGGCACTGCTGGGCTGCCTGGGCGATCTCCAGCGGGCCCTGGAGGCGATGAGTGGCCCTGCGGGCAGGCGGGGTGGGGGCAGGACAGGGGGTGGAGCGGGGCGGGGCCAGTTTTTGGACACTTAGTCTCTAAAAGGTTCGCCATCACTGGAATATGGTAACTCTTTGCAACTCTTTAGCGACATCATCTTTTTCAATGATCACACAGTTCTTTCCACAGCTACCTTAAAAACTCCCAACAGGTTATTTTCCAACTTCCACATGTTCTTCAGCACCTTTTCTGATCTGACTCTGAAGTATTGCACAGCCCTAGTTAATAATACTACTTACCATATATTATGA
>NW_015395734.1:0-9396 GCF_001527695.2 Protobothrops mucrosquamatus | reverse complement strand
GATCTCCATTTTGAACCATCTAATTCAAAATGATTTCCCCCCCACTGGGAGAAATGTATAAGATTGATTTCATTTATCTCCAAGATGACTAGATCTGAGGATCACAAATCAGGTCAATTGCATATCCTATTCTTTCTCATCTTTTCACCTCATCTGAAGTGTTCTCTAATGCAGCTCATCAATGTCATTTGCAAAATACACTTTTTTATGAAATTTCCATGATTCCTTTGTTTACAATTTGTGGGAAAGTCAGACTGTGTTGATTATATTTATTTATTTCATGTATGTTCTGCTTTTCTGTTCAATTTGAATGCTTAAGGCCATACCCTCTTGCCAGATCATGATATTCCAATTTATTTATTTTTGCATTGTCCTTAATTTGCAATGAAACATATTTGTAGTGGCAGCCTGTCCAACGTGGAGGTACAGTTAAGGATGTTCAGATGGTTGTACTTCTGTTTAATAGTTTACTCATTGCAGAATCTCCCTCAGGTATTGCGTCTTACTCAACTTAGATAAATATTTTGAATTATGGAATTGTAATGTGTAGCCCTATTCATCTGCAGTTATATATTTGAGCCCTGTACAGGCTTATTGCCTTCAAAATGTCCTGTGATCTGCAGAACACTTACATGCTTCTTCTAATTACAGATGTGGCTTCTTCTAATTACAGATGTGAGACTAGCCAATACACATGGCGAGCCGGCATAAATGTTGCTTGAATGATCCTATAATCTGTATGATGCAATACAAAGGTCATATAAATTTCCTTCACCTAAATTTTGCAAAATATTATTTCTATAAAACTGGAAGTGTGTTACCCAGTATTAGATTTAACTCGCTTTTAATTTTGGTAGATTGTAAATCGGTGTTCTAATTAAATGATGTCACTTTCAGTTCAGTTGGCAAGTAATCATATTTGCTGTTCCTGCCAGGGAGCACAATTTGCCCAATTTTTTTCATGAAATCCCACCACCATGTCCTCTGGTATGAGATTCCCTTCCCTCTTCCCTCTTTGTCTCTTTTTATGGAGACAGATTTTTAAAGCTCTCTAATCTTACAAAAACTAATTTGCGATCAGAAAGCAAATTCTAACGGTTCAGTTTCTCTAAGAAAGGAGTTTGATAGCTTCTGGAATTCTCTGCATTCAGAAATTAAGCCTAGTTAATATTTGGATGAGCGACTACAAAGAAACACCAGTGACCTAGGCCAGAATTAGAAATTGGAAAAGCAGGCTGGGAGAAGACAGTGGCTTTTGTTTTGCTACCAAGAAAACTATGGATATATCCATGAATTTACCAAGAGCTAAGACTGCCTTGAAGGAGACTTTTTTTTCCTGCTGTCTTAACATCTAAATTAATTCTGTGATACTAAGAAATTCAATGCCCCGTTGCTGATAATTTTGCAGTATATCTATGGTAGAATGCAGTGATCTATACATATATTACTGAAAAACAAAGTACAGAAGCAGATTGGACTTAGCATAGTAAATGGTAAATATTAGGTTCTTCTTTCCCAATCAAGAGAAACTTGCTTAATTACGTGAACGTGTGACTGATGAAGAGGATATAAATAAAGTTCTATCAAAGGACCGGGGAAAAAATCAAGCTTAAATGCTGGAAGTTATGAATATGCAAATAGCCATTTGCACATGTGCATAGATCTTTGAGACTGGAATTTTGAATTTGATCGTTCTGCTCTAGATACTGCTCTTGCTACAAGAGTTTCTTGGCTTTATTGTAGCATTTTTAAATCAACAAACGGTGCTTCTAAAATTCAACAGGGCTGTGGAATCAAGTTGGTCACAAAGATTCCTAATGTCTTTTGAGTTGGATCTTCAGTACGAAGACTTCAGTGGTCTTTACTGCAGGAAGAAGAAGAAAAGGAGCAGTATTTTCAGGTTGGCAAGATTCTATTATTGTAACCTTACAATAAAGGTGGCGTAGTACTCATGGGTGGTGCTTCTTGTCTGGACTGCATCCATGGGCTGACATCAATCTTGCAAGTCTCAAAGTAACTGTCCCCTCCCTTACTCTTTTGCAAACTAGGGAGGGTCCCTTCTGAGATGCTTTCTCCACCCCCCCTTCTCATTCAGACTCAGGTTTCGTTCATCAGACCAGTATTGAGGCTGTGCTTCTTTCCTCCTGTCTCTTCAAGTCATCCCCCTATATCATTACACCCAAGCTGGAATGTCATTTGAACAATGCAGGGGAGTGGGAGGCACATTTATTCACATTCAGATTGCAAGATTCTGTATAATAAAAAATAGTTTTAGTATTCACGGGTATTGTATCCATCTCTGATCTGTTTTGAAGATCTTGCAAGTCTCAATGGGCCTTCACCTCCTCTACCTTTATTCTTTATTCTTATTTTAAAGGGAACTATGGAGGGTCAAGTCTAAGCCATCTTCTCAAACTACATTCCTACTTTGGACTCAGATTTCTCTTACTTGGTTGTTATTTTGGCTGCAGCTCCCCAAGGTTATTCTCACGACTTATTGGAGGTTGGCCTCGCTTGCCAACCACTCATTCAGAAACCATTTGAAATTGCAATGGTAGTAAATGAGCGTTCCTTGAGGTTTTGGTTGTTGCACTTCCCCCTTAGTCACACAATCGCTATCTGGGTGCTAAGCAACTGTCTCGCCTTTACAATTGTTGCAGTGCCCCACAAAATGAGCATCATTTGCTTTCTACAAGGAAAGTCGCAAGTCACTTAGGTAAGTCTCCCCCACCCAACAGTAGCTGGTCTCTGGTCCAGAATTGTTCACACATGCCAGTTACCTGCCTGTTGGCCTGCTTGTGAAACAGCTGGGACTTGCAACTTCCTGCTAGCTTCCCCACCAATTTTGGTTGTTGGAAGCTGGCAGGAACTTACAAAGTCCTTGCTTAACAACCTGTAATTCTTGCTTAATGATGGCAAAGGCGACTGCCAGGAATTGATGTCACTAAGTGATGAGGTTGCATGACCTCATCACTTAGCGACAGAAATTCCAGCCCCAATTAACGTTAAGCGAGGGCTGTCTGTACATAAGCAGAAGAAAAAACCCTTCTTGAGATGTAATGTCCTGGGGAAAAAAGCCTGTTACTTCTGAAAATCGCTATTTTGCCTCTCTGCTTCTGCATTGCTGTCCTCTGAGGTTCAGATCATCTACAGAAATGGAAGTGAGGGCTCCACACTGTGTCTTGGGCATATTTGCCTGCTTTTAATTGTAATTCCTCTAAATTTCTCATATGAAACCTTTTCATCCTTTAAAATACTTTTCTTTTACTATTTCAAAATGTTCCTACTCTCCTGGCCTTCCAAAAAGCCTTAAAAACTTTTCCCCACAAGCATTGGGGTAGTGTGAGGCTGGAGCCCTGTAATATTCTTGTGGCAGTATAGAAGTTTTAGTAGTTTTCTACTGTTTTTTATTGATTGATTTTATTCCATTTGTATAGCCGCCCATCTCCACAAGGGACACTGAGTGGTGAACAAAATTAAAAATAAAATAAGGATTACAATAATACAAAAATTAAAATATATAGCAGCCAAGAAATGCACAGCAATCGTTCTATAGCCAGGAGATAGGCCCCTGCACACACAGGGCCCTAGATCGGGGCACAAAGCCCAGGTCTTTACAGCCTTACAAAGGCCAGCCAGGTTGGAGCCATACTAATCTCCAGAGGGAGAATATTCCATAGGGCAGAAAACACACATCTTCTAGGCCCCACAAGCCGCATTTATTTTACTTTCCTTTGTAAATAGATTAGGTTGCATAAGACAGACAGCCACATAGATGTTTTAAAGAAATAAAATTCTCAGAGATAGACAGTCTCAAAGAGACATTCAAAGCTTTCAGCATTTTCCACTCTGATTTGTTTTGAAAGGGGACAAGTGGTGGGTTGGGGGATCTGGTGCTATGGTGTTGTGAGGATTAATAACTTGTCAGCAAAAATGTCCTGATTCCAGATCTAGCCATGGCAATGCAGTTAAAGCAACATAAACCAGATGGGGGAAAAAGGCAGTAGCAACAGCATTCGAAGAACAGACCGCCTATTATGTTGCCAGTCAAGCTAGATAAAATGTAATAAGGCTTAGCTAGCCTTCTCCTGTTCGCAAGTTAAGACACTAATCGGAAATTGAGTGGTAACTGAAAGGAGACATAATTGAATACCGTGAAAATGGTAGACCAAGAGTGATCCTGTTTCACTTCCCTTTCTTTTAAAACACATACAGAGAAATTGAGAAGAAAGTCAGGAAAACATTTTCTAAAAGCTTGCAAACTTCCTTAGGGCAGACTCATCCCACTGCTATCATTATTACATTATACAGCTCTACAAAGGAATTATTGAGTCTGTCATTTGCACCTCTATAACTGTCTGATTTGCCACTGCAACCAAACAGGACAGACACAGACTTCAACAGATAGTTAGGACTGCAGAAAAAATAATTGCTACCAGCCTGCCTTCCATTGAGGACCTGTAGACGGCACAAGCAAGAAAGAGGGCTGTGAAAATATCCACAGACCCCTCAGATCCTGGACATAAACTATTTCAACTTCTTCCCTAAAGATTAGGTTAGATTAGATTAGATAATCTTTATTGTCATTTTTTACTGTGGGCACAACAGCACACATTAAAAATGAAATTTAGTTGCTTGCTCTCAAAGTGTACACATACATAACATACATTTAAACATACTATATACAAAATATGTATAAACCTACACCCTTACATATAAACAACATATAAATATTAATCACTGCCCATCTTGAATACATAATGGGAGGAGGAAGCTTTAGAGTTCACAAGGTTAATACTGTATGGAACAAAACTGTCATTGAATCTGGCTGTTCTGCCTCGGATACCATGGAGCTCCCTCCCAGAAGGTAACAAGGAAAACAGATCGTGAAGAGGATCTTAGGGATCAAGCAATGCTTCTGTGCCATGTCCTGGATGGAAGGGAGGGAACTGCCAATGATCTTTTCAGCCATCCTCACCACTCTCTGCACCGCCTTCCTGTCTGAAGCAGTGATGCTTCTAAAGCAGCCTGTGATACTGTATGACAGGATGCTCTCAATCATCCCTCTGTAGAAAGTGTAGAAATATGACGTTGTAAGGCATTGCACGCCAAAACAACTAGACACAAGGATAGCTTTCCCCCCCATGCCATCACTCTGCTAAACAACTAATTCCTACAACACTGTCAAACTAGTTAGTAAAGCTGTATTACTATTATTATCCTCATCTTTCCTATTACCTATCTCCTTATGAGTATAACTTTGTTGCTTGTATCTTATGATTTATATTGTTTTATTTAGTATCCTAGAAAACAGAGGTCTCCAACTGATGGCCGCAGCCCACTACTGGGCCACGGCTCTTGGCCACCAGGCCACATGAGTGGCTGAGCAGTGTGCGTGTGCGCTCACCTCCCTTGCACCAATGCTAGCAGAACCATGAGTCTTGCATGGGCAATAGCTGAGCTGCGAACCACAAGCCTAGCACTGGCACTAGCCGAACTGTGAGCCTCGCACTGGGGTTAGCTGAGCCACGAGCCTCGCATTGATGTTAGCCAAGCTGTGAGCCTCGCACTAGCCAAGCCATGAGCTTCACACCACGTGCTGCACGCCAGCTCTAGCCAAGTCTTGCGCTGGCACTAGCCGAGCTGCAATCTGAGCACCGGCGCTAGCCCCATTTGTGGAGCATGTGTGCTCGTGGCCCTGTTCGTGCGCACACACATGCAGCCACATTAGCATTTGTGCACATGCATGCATAAAGGTGCCTACCCCTCCCTTTCCCACTGGGCTGCCAACCCAGAAAGTTTAGAGACCCCTGTCCTAATACGATGTATGTTGTATCCTATGACTATCACTAAGTGTTGCATCTTATGATTTATAATGAATGTGTTGTATCTTATGATTTATGATAAATGTATTTTTATGTTGATTATGATCATGATTTTTGCTTGTATGTACACTGAGAGCTTATGCACAGGATATAAATTCCTTGTGTGTCCAACCACACTTGGCCAATAAAGAATTCTATTCTATTCTATTATTCTGTTTTCCAGTGCTACATAGGCATGAATTGTATGGGACCATTTCATTCACATTTAAAAATTGACCTGTTTTTGAGGAATATCTGCTATACAGTCAGATTGTTTAAAGCCCACGCATGCAAATTAAGTTATATTTTTTGCTGAAATAACCTCTTTAGATATCTGGAGAACAATGATGAAACAGAATGAGATAAAATGATGGCCGAAAGTTGTTGGATATCCTCTGTATGACCAGTTTGCAGAAAAAAGACATATAAGATCATGGCAGAGCTTTTTGTGGCAAAAAGGCATTAAATACCAGACCTGCTATGGCAGTCACAACTAAGAAATCTCACACAGGGTGACGTGAGCTTTAATGTGAAAGAATAGTTCTCTGCTTCTCTGGGAGGAATAACTCATTTGAAAGGTGCTAAATTGCCTTCATATTCAGGTCAGTAGATTAAGAGCTAGTGCAATCAAATGGGGTCACTCTACCAGACCAAAGAACTGTGACTTTTAAAAAGCAAACTACACATCTCTTACTTTGTCATTTGTTGGAAGCAAACTTTTGCACACCACAAGGCCTCGCTAGGGCCAATTTATGAGCACTTGAAGGTAGACAGGAGGAGGAATGTGATTTGCTGAATGGATAAAGGAAGAAGTGATGATCTAAGTTATCAGCATTTTATAATATCTGCATCTGTTTACCATTGGAGTGTGAATAAATGGAATCACAATTGAAACACTACAACAGTCAATCAATATCCCACTGCTCTGTACTAGATTAAAAAATGAGACACAAATTTTAGAGGCACAAATTTAGAAATGTTTAGAGAACCTTAGTTCAAATCGTGTCCCCATCGCTGACTTACACTCAAAGTGAAGCCTATTGTTTTTAGACACTAGATTACATACATAACTGAGAAAGACAGTCTGACTCATTCAGAAGACTTAAGCAACATATTCATAAATATTGTATGCCTCTTTTAAGGGGCAAAAAGTGTTCTAACATTCCTCCAGATGGTTTTGCATTCTTTTACTAGACTGGCAACATTTAGAATTGTCTGTCATTTGGCTACTATGTTCCTAAGGCGCTTCAATGGTGCATCCATCAATATAATACAAACTTCTTGTGTTGGTTTGTAGCCTTCAGTTGGACAAAAGTGGAAAGTATAGGGCAACAATTATTAAACCAAGGTAACTCACATTTGCTAACTTACAGAATGCCAGGACCCGTGACTTCTCTAGAAAGAAAATTTAGGGAAATTGTAGCTGTTTCAACACCATCACATCTTCCAAGTATACTCCCCAGAATCCCATAGGTTGCATGGCACAAGGGAAGATGGGAGAGCTGTATCTCCACTCTCTTTCCCACCTTCCTCTGGGCTCTCCACCCAATCAGCTAGCAGCAAGGCTCCATGGGCAATGTTTTGGAATCAAGGCTGAAATTTGAAATCTCTTAATGGTGGTGGATGGCACGAGAAGGATGAGGGAGTGATTCAAATGCCTGCTGGTGAAGTAGGGCTGGTAGAGGGTGCTGGCAGTTGGTTAGTGAGCATGGGGTCCTTGGAAACATGCTGGGATATGAAGCAGGGGTACACTTTTCATCATCATCATCATCATCATCATCATCATCATCATCATCATCATAGTAAAGTTGGAAGGGACCTTGGAAGTCATCTAGTCCAACCCCCTGCTTAGGCAGGAAACCCTATACCATTTTGGACAAATGGCTGTCCAGTCTCTTCTTAAAAACTTCCAGTGTTGGAGCCTTCACAACTTCTGGAGGCAGGTTGTTCCACTGGTTAATTGTTCTAACTGTCAGGAAGTTTCTCCTTAGTTCTAGGTTGCTTCTCTCCTTGCTTAGTTTCCACCCATTGTTTCTTGTCTTGCCTTCAGGTGCCTTGGAAAATAGCTTGACTCCCTCTTCTTTGTGGCAGCCCCTGAGATATTGGAACACTGCTATTATGTCCCCACGCGTCCTTCTCTTCATTAAACTAGACATACCCAATTCCAGCAACCGTTCTTTATATGTTTTAGCCTTCAGTCCCCTGATCATCTTTGTTGCTCTTCTCTGTACTCTTTCTAGAGTCTCAACATCTTTTTTACATCGTGGTGACCAAAACTGGATGCAGTATTCCAAGTGTGGCCTTACCAAGGCATTGTAAAGTGGTATTAACACTTGCCGTGATCTTGATTCTATGCCTCTGTTAATGCAGCCTAGCACTGTGTTGGCTTTTTTGGCAGCTGCAGCACAAATTGAAAGAAGCTTTTTTTGTTTTTTTTGACTTTGATCCCTAGCCTTAGTTCATTTTGAGCCTTGGCTTTCCTCACTTCATCTTTGGAGGCTCGGGCTATTTGCTGATATTCTGACTTAGTTATGTGCCCCTCTTTCCACTTTCTATACATGGCCCGTGATTACCTTGGTTACCCCTCCCCCCCAACAGAGTGGTAAACAGTTATGTGGGTCAACCAAAGAGGAAGAGTTATTTCTGATACTCTCTACCAGATTCCCACAAACAAAGTCAGTGGAGAAGCCAGCAGGAAATCTGAAGTCGCTCCTATTGTTTTTTTCCCTATCCGTGGTAATTCTGATTCTACGTTTAGGTAAGGAAATACCTCTGAAAGGATGACCCAACAAGTCACAGGTTCTCTAGTTTCTTACAATTATTATCATTTATAATGATTTATAGTCCAGAGGGATCTGAACTGGAGCTCCTTGGTCTTATTCTAGAGCTTTATACACGATGCCATTTTGTAGGTATGCGTTTCTGTCTGTGAAACTGCCTGGTTTATCCTGCCTTGTAACATCTACTCTATAAACAGCTTGAATTATTCCAAGCAAGTATGCTTGCAAGATACAGAATCTACTTTGTACACAATACCTCCCAAATGCCAGGTTGTCTCCTACTGTTGTGCCAATTGCACACCAGAACAATGACAGCAAGACCAACAGTATGGCCCCACCAGAACCTATTAGGGATATGTGGAAGTGGCTGTATTTTTAAGAGCTCCATAGAGGCTCTAGTTCTGTTTACAATTATGCTCCAAAGAACATTTTGAAAGAAGTCCTTGTGTTGTCATGATTTCATAAAAAATATGAAGCATGATTCCTTTTGTTTGCAATGCTGCTATCGAACAATTGAATAAAATCAATTCTTTGGCTTTCTTGTAATTTACCTTTCCCAATTTTGCAGTAGTTTGCTCCAGGAGAATGTAAGGAAGTTGATTAGCCAAGCATTCCTGTTGACCCATTAAAATTTTTAATACAGTCTTATTTCAAAAGGAGGGTTTATAAACGTGGGTTCAGTAAAGGCTAAGCTTATTACCTGCAAAACCTTGAGCTCTTTACATGTACTTAACAAATATAATGAGCAATCT